>NW_026263443.1:0-54000 GCF_947179515.1 Apodemus sylvaticus
AATACAGTGTTGCAGAGTAAAGACATATTTTTACTTATTAGAAAAACATTCCGAGAAGAAATAACCTATCGTACAAAATTAGCTTGTATCTCCTAAACAACACGTTGTACCTTAAAAAGATTAGGTGTGGCCTGTACGTCTAAACGTGTAGCCTCAAAAGAGAACCCATAGGAGAATTTTCCTTGGTCAAAATTTGTCAGAAAACCACTTATTAAGGAAATCCCGCATCGCGCGAAATTATATTGTTTTTCCTAATCAACACGTTGTAAAGCGAAAAGCTTTGGTGTTGCCTGTATGTCTAAGCGTGTAGCCTCAAAGGGGAACACACAGGAGAGTTTTCTCTCGAAAGAATATGTAAGAATACCACGTTATAAGGAAATACAGTGTTGCAGACTAAAGGCAAATATGTACGTATTGGAAACACGTTACGAGAAGAAATAACGCATCGTAGAAAATTAGCTTGTATCTCCTAAACAACACGTTGTAACTCGAAAGGATTTGGTGTGGCGTGTACGTCTAAACGTGTAGCCTCAAAAGAGAACACACAGGACAATTTTCTTTCGTCAAAAATTTACAGAAATCCACGTTTTAAGGAAATCCCGCATCGTGCGAAATTATGTTGTTTTTCCTAAACAACACATTGTAACTCGAAAAGCTTTGGTATTGCGTGTATGTCTAAGCGTGTAGCCTCAAAAGAGAACACACAGGAGAGTTTTCTCTCGAAAGAATATGTAAGAATACCACGTTATAAGGGAATACAGTGTTGCAGAGTAAAGACAAATACGTATGTATTGGAAACCCATAAACTTTACGAGATGAAATAAAGCTTCGTAAAAAATTAGCTTGTATCTCCTAAACAACACGTTGTAACTCGAAAAGATTTGGTGTGGTGTGTACGTCTAAACGTGTAGCCTCAAAAGAGAACACATAGGACAATTTTCTTTCATCAAATTTTGTCAGAAAACCACGTTTTAAGGAAATCACGCATCGTGAGAAATTATCTAGATCTTCCTAAACAACACGTTTTAACTCGAAAAGCTTTGGTGTTGGGTGTATGTCTAAGCATGTAGCCCCAAAAGAGAAGGCAGAGGAGAGTTTTTTCTCGAAAGAATATGTAAGAATGACACGTTATAAGGAAATACAGTGTTGCAGAGTAAAGACAAATACTTATTTATTGGAAAAACTTTACAAGAAGAAATAACGCATCGTACAAAATTAGCTTGTATCGCCTAAACAACACGTTGTAACTTAAAAAAGATTTGGACTGGCCTGTACGTCTAAACGTGTAGTCTCAAAAGAGAACCCATAGGAGAATTTTCTTTGGTCAAAATATGTCAGAAAACCACGTATTAAGGAAATCCCTCATTGTGCGAAATTATCTGGTTTTTCCTAAACAACACATTGTAACGCGAAAAGCTTTGGTGTTGCGTGTATGTCTAAGCGTGTAGCCTCAAAAAAGGATGCACAGGAGAGTTTTTTCTCGAAAGAATATGTAAGAATACCACGTTATAAGGAAATACAGTGTTGCAGACTAAAGCCAAATACGTACGTATTGGAAACACTTTACTAGAAGAAATAACGCATCGTACAAAATTAGCTTGTATCTCCTAAACAACACGTTGTAACTCGAAAAGATTTGGTGTGGCGTGTACGTCTAAACGTGTAGCCTCAAAAGAGAAGCCACAGGAGAATTTTCTTTCGTCAAAATTTTTCAGAAACCACGTTTTAAGTAAATCCCGCATCATGCGAAATTATCTTGTTTTTCCTAAACAACACGTTGTAACTCGAAAGCTTTGGTGTTGCGTGTATGTCTAAGCGTGTAGCCTCAAAAGAGAATGCACAGGAGAGTTTTTTCTCGATAGAATTTGTAAGGATACCACGTTATAAGGAAATACAGTGTTGCAGAATAAAGACAAATACGTATGTATTGGAAACCCATAAACTTTACGAGATGAAATAAATCATCGTACAAAATGAGCTTGTATCTCCTACACAACACGTTGTAACTCGAAAAGATTTGGTGTGGCGTGTACGTCTAAACATGTAGCCTCAAAAGAGAACCCACAGGACAATTTTCTTTCATCAAAATTTGTCAGAAATCCACGTTTTAAGGAAATCCCGCATTGTGCGCAATTATCTTGTTTTTCATAAACAAAACATTGTAACTCTAAAAGCTTTGGTGTTGGGTGTATGTGCAAGTGTGTGGCCTCAAAAGAGAATGCACAGGAGAGTTTTCTCTCGAAAGAATATGTAAGAATACCACGTTATAAGGAAATACATTGCTGCAGAGTAGAGGCAAATACATACGTATTGGAAACATATTATGAGAAGAAATAATGCATGGTACAAAATTAGCTTGTATCTCCTAAACAACACGTGGTAACTCAAAAATATTTGGTGTGGCGTGTACGTCTAAATGTGTAGCCTCAAAAGAGAACCCACAGGAGAATTTTCTTACGTCAAAATTTGTCAGAAAAGCACATTTTAAGGAAATCCCGCATCGTGTGAAATTATCTTGTTTTTCCTAATCAACACGTTGTAACTCGAAAAGCTTTGGTGTTGTGTGTATGTCTAAGCGTGTAGCCTCCAAAGAGAACGCACAGGATAGTTTTCTCTCGAAAGAATATGTAAGATACCATGTTATAAGGAAATACAGTTTTGCAGAGTAAAGAAAAATACTTATTTATTGGAAAAACTTTACGAGAAGAAATAACGCATCATAAAAAATTAGCTTGTATCTCCTAAACAACACGTTGTAACTCAAAAAGATTTGGTTTGGCATGTACGTCTAAACGTGTAGCCTCAAAAGAGAACCCACAGGAGAATTTTCTTTCGCCAAATTTGTCAGAAAACCATGTTTTATGGAAATCCCGCATCATGTTAAATTATCTTGTTTTTCCTAAACAACACGTTGTACCTCGAAAAGCTTTGGTGTTGTGTGAATGTCTAAGCGTGTAGCCTCAAAAGAGAATGCACAGAAGAGTTTTCTCTCGAAAGAACATGTAAGAATACCACATTATAAGGAAATACAGTTTTGCAGAGTAAAGACAAATACGTATGTATTTGAAACACTTTATGAGAAGAAATAACGCATCGTAAAAAATTAGTTTGTATCTCCTAAACAACACGTTGTAACTCGAAAAGATTTGGTGTGGCATGTATGTCTAAATGTGTAGCCTCAAAAGAGAACCCACAGGAGAATTTTCTTTCGTCAAAATTTGTCAGAAAACCACTTATTAAGGAAATCCCGCATCGTGCGAAACTATCTTGTTTTTCCTAAACAACACATTGTAACTCGAAAATCTTTGGTGTTGCGTGTATGTCTAAGCATGTAGCCTCAAAAGAGAAAGCACCGGATAGCTTTCTCTCGAACGAGTATGTAAGAATACCACGTTATAAGGAAATACATTGTGACAAATTAAAAATAAATTAGTTCCTTTTGGAAACACTTAAACTTTACAAGAAGATATAAAGCATCGTAAAAAATTAGCTTGTATCTCCTAAACAACACGTTGTAACTCGAAAACATTTGGTGTGGCGTGTACGTCTAAACGTTTAGCCTCAAATGAAAACCCACAGGAGAATTTTCTTTCCTCAAAATTTGTCAGAAAATCACGTTTTAAGGAATTCCCGCATCGTGCGAAATTATCTTGTTTCTCCTAAACAACACGTTCTAACTCGAAATGCTTTGGTGTTTCGTGTATGTCTAAGCGTGTAGCCTCAAAAGAGAATGCACAGGAGAGTTTTCTCTCGAAAGAATATGTACGAATACCATGTTATAAGGAAATACAGTGTTGTAGAGTAAAGACAAATATGTAAGTATTGGAAACACTTTAGGAGAAGAAATAATGCATCATACAAAATTAGCTTGTATCTCCTAAACAACACGTTGTAACTCGAAAAGATTTGGTGTGGCGTGTACGTCTAAACATGTAGCCTCAAAAGAGAACCCACAGGAGAATTTTCTTTCGTCAAAATTTGTCAGAAAACCACGTTTTAAGGAAATCCCGCATTGTGCGCAATTATCTTGTTTTTCATAAACAAAACATTGTAACTCGAAAAGCTTTGGTGTTGGGTGTATGTGTAAGCGTGTAGCCTCAAAAGAGAATGCACAGGAGAGCTTTCTCTCGAAAGAATACGTAAGAATACCACGTTATAAGGTAATATATTGCTGCAGAGTAAAGACAAATACATACGTATTGGAAACATATTATGAGAAAAAATAACGCATGGTACAAAATTAGCTTGTATCTCCTAAACAACACGTGGTAACTCAAAAATATTTGGTGTGGCGTGTACGTCTAAATGTGTAGCCTCAAATGAGAACCCACAGGAGAATTTTCTTACGTCAAAATTTGTCAGAAAACCACATTTTAAGGAAATCCCGCATCGTGAGAAATTATCCTGTTTTTCCTAATCAACACGTTGTAACTTGAAAAGCTTTGTTGTTGCATGTATGTCTAAGCGTGTAGCCTCCAAAGAGAACGCACAGGGTAGTTTTCTCTCGAAAGAATATGTAGGAATACCACGATATAAGGAAATACAGTGTTGCAGAGTATACACAAATATGTACTTATTGGAAACACTTTACGAGAAGAAATAACGCATCATAAAAAATTAGCTTGTATCTCCTAAACAACACGTTGTATCTCGAAAAGATTTGGTGTGGCGTGTACGTCTAAACGTGTAGCCTCAAAAGAGAACACACAGGAGAATTTTCTTTCGTCAAAATTTGACAGAAAACCACGTTTTAAGGAAATCTCGCATCGTGAGAAATTATCTTGTTCTTCCTAAACAACACGTTGTAACTCGAAAAGCTTTGCTGTTGAGTGTATGTCTAAGCGTGAAGCCTCAAATGAGAATGCACAGGAGAGTTTTCTCTGAAAAATATGTAAGAATACTACGTTATAAGGAAATACAGTTTTGCAGAGTAAAGACAAATACTTATTTATTGGAAAAACTTTACGAGAAGAAATAACGCATCGTACAAAATTAGCTTGTATTTCCTAAACAACACGTTGTAACTTAAAAAGATTTGGTGTGGCCTGTACATCTAAACGTGTAGTCTCAAAAGGGAACCCATAGGAGAATTTTCTTTGGTCAAAATTTGTCAGAAAACCACGTATTAAGGAAATCCTTCATCGTGCGAAATTATCTTGTTTTTTCCTAAACAACATGTTGTAACGCGAAAAGCTTTGGTGTTGCGTGTATATCTAAGCGTGTAGCCTCAAAAAAGAACGCACAGGAGAGTTTTCTCTTGAAAGGATATGTAAGAATACCACGTTATAAGGAAATACAGTGTTGCAGAGTAAAGACAAATATGTATGTATTGGAAACCCATAAACTTTAAGAGATGAAAAAAAGCATCGTAAAAAATTAGCTTGTATCTCCTAAACAACACATTGTAACTCGAAAGGATTTGGTGTGGCGTGTACGTCTAAACGTGTAGCCTCAAAAGAGAACCCACAGGAGAATTTTCTTTCGTCAAAATTTTTCAGAAAACCACATTTTAAGGAAATCCCGCTTCGTGAGAAATTATCTAGTTGTTCCTAAACAACACGTTTTAACTTGAAAAGATTTGGTGTTGGGTGTATCTGTAAGCATGTAGCCCCAAAAGAGAACGCACAGGAGAGTTTTCTCTCGAAAGAATATGTAAGAATACCACGTTATAAGGAAATACAGTGTGGCAGAATAAAGACAAATACATATGTAATGGAAGCACTTTATGAGAGAAATAACGCATCTTGCAAAATTAGCTTGTATGTCCTAAACAACACGTTGTAACTCGAAAAGATTTTGTGTGGCGTGTACGTCTAAAAGTGTAGCCTCAAAAGAGAACGCACAGGAGAGTTTTCTTTCCTCAAAATTTGTCAGAAAACCACGTTTTAAGGAAATCCCGCAACATGCGAAATTATCTTGTTGTTCCTAACCAACACGTTGAAACTAGAAAATCTTTGGTGTTGCTTGTATGCCTAAGCGTGTAGCCTCAAAAGAGAATGCACAGGAAAGTTTTCTCCTGAAAGAATATGTAAGAATACCACGTTATAAGGAAATATATTGCTGCAGAGTAAAGACAAATACGTACGTATTGGAAACACATTATGAGAAGAAATAACGCATGGTACAAAATTAGCTTGTATCTCCGAAACAACACGTGTAAACTCAAAAAGATTTGGTATGGCGTGTACATCTAAACGTGTAGCTTCAAAAGAGAACCCACAGGAGAATTTTCTTACATCAAAATTTGTCAGAAAACCACGTTTTAAGGAAACCCCGCATCGTGCGAAATTATCTTGTTTTTCCTAATCAACACACATTGTAGCACGAAAAGCTTTGGTGTTGCGTGAATGTCTAAGCGTGAAGCCTCCAATGAGAACGCACAGGAGAGTTTTCTTTCGAAAGAATATGTAAGAATACCACGTTATAAGGAAATACAGTGTTGCAGAGTAGAGGCAAATATATACATATTGGAAACACTTATACTTTACGAGAAGAAATAATTCATCGTTAAAAAATTAGATCGTATCTTCTAAACAACAAGTTGTAACTCAAAAAGTTTTGGTGTGGCGTGTACGTCTAAACGTGTAGCCTCAAAAGAGAACGCACAGGAGAGTTTTCTCCCGAAAGAATATGTAGGAATACTACGTTATAAGGAAATACAGTCTTGTAGAGTAAAGGCAAATACATTCTTATTGGAAACACTTAAACTTTACGAGAAGAAATAACACATAGTACAAAATTAGCTTGTATATCCTAAACAACACGTTAGAACTCGAAAGGATTTGGTGTGGCGTGTACGTCTAAACGTGAAGCCTCAAAACAGAACCCACAGGAGAATTTTCTTTCGTCAAAATTTGTCAGAAAACCACGTTTTAAGGAAATCCCGCATCATGCGAAATTATCTTGTTTTTCCTAAACAACACGTTGTAACTCGAAAAGCTTTGGTGTTGCGTGAATGTCTAAGTGTGTAGCCTCCAAAGAGAATGCACAGGAGAGTTTTCTCTCGAAAGAATATGTAAGAATACCACGTTATAAGGAAATACAGTCTTGCAGAGTAGAGGCAAATATATACGTATTGCAAACACTTAAACTTTACGAGAAGAAATAATTCATCGTTAAAAAATTAGCTTGTATCTCCTAAACAACAAGTTGTAACTCAAAAATATTTGGTGTGGCGTGTACGTCTAAATGTTTAGCCTCAAAAGAGAACCCACAGGAGAATTTTCTTTCGTCAAAATTCGTCAGAAAACCACGTTTTAAGGAGATCCAGCATCTTGAGAAATTATCTTGTTCTTCCTAAACAACACGTTGTAACTCGAAAAGCTTTGGTGTTGCGTGTATGTCTCAGCGTGTAGCCTCAAATGAGAATGCACAGGAGAGTTTTCTCTCGAAAAAATATGTAAGAATACCACCTTATAAGGAAATACAGTGTTGCAAAGTAAAGACAAATACTTACTTATTGGAAAAACTTTATGAGAAGAAATAACGCATCGTACCAAATTAACCTGTATCTCCTAAACAACACGTTGAAACTTAAAAAGATTTGGTGTGACCTGTACGTCTAAACGTGTAGTCTCAAAAGAGAACCAATAGGAGAAATTTCTTTTGTCAAAATTTGTCAGAAAACCACGTATTAAGGAAATCCCTCATCGTGCGAAATTATCTTGTTTTTCCTAAACAACACGTTGTAATGCGAAAAACTTTGGTGTTGCGTGTTTGTCTAAGCGTGTAGCCTCAAAAGAGGACACACAGGAGAGTTTTCTCTCGAAAGAATATGTAAGAATACCACGTTATAAGGAAATACAGTGTTGCAGACTAAAGGCAAATACGTACGTATTGGAAACACTTTACGAGAAGAAATAACGCATCGTACAAAATTAGCTTGATCTCCTAAACAACACATTGTAACTCGAAAAGTTTTGGTGTGGCGTGTACATCTAAACGTGTAGCCTCAAAAGAGAACCCACAGGAGAATTTTTGTTTGTTAAAATTTGTCAGAAATCCATGTTTTAAGGAAATCACTCATCGTGCGAAATTATCTTGTTTTTCCTAAACAACACGTTGTAACTCGAAAAGCTTTGATGTTGCATGTATGTCTAAGCGTGTAGCCTCAAAAGAGAACGCACAGGAGAGTTTTCTCTCGAAAGAACATGTAAGAATACCACATTATAAGGAAATACAGTTTTGCAGAGTAAAGACAAATACATATGTATTTGAAACACTCTATGAGAAGAAATAACGCATCGTAAATGATTAGTTTGTATCTCCTAAACAACACGTTGTAACTCGAAAATATTTGGTGTGGCATGTACGTCTAAAC
Source organism: Apodemus sylvaticus (assembly GCF_947179515.1). NCBI lineage: Eukaryota > Metazoa > Chordata > Mammalia > Rodentia > Muridae > Apodemus > Apodemus sylvaticus. The sequence continues at coordinate 8,321 of NW_026263443.1, forward strand.
GTGTAGCCTCAAAAGAGAACCCACAGGAGAATTTTCTTTCTTCAAAATTTGTCAGTAAACCACTTATTAAGGAAATCCCGCATCATGCGAAACTATCTTGTTTTTCCTAAACAAGACATTGTAACTCGAAAATCTTTGGTGTTGCGTGTATGTCTAAGCATGTAGCCTCAAAAGAGAACGCACAGGAGAGATTTCTCTCGAACGAGTATGTAAGAATACCACGTTATAAGGAAATACATTGTGGCAAATTAAAGATAAATACGTTCCTTTTGGAAACATTTAAACTTTACAAGAAGATATAAAGCATCGTAAAAAATTAGCTTGTATCTCCTAAAGAACACGTTGCAACTCGAAAACATTTGGTGTGGCGTGTACGTCTAAACATTTAGCCTCAAATGAAAACCCACAGGAGAATTTTCTTTCCTCAAAATTTGTCAGAAAACCACGTTTTAAGGAATTCCCGCATCATGAGAAATTATCTTGTTTTTCCTAAACAACACGTTCTAACTCGAAATGCTTTGGTGTTGCGTGTATGTCTAAGCGTGTAGCCTCAAAAGAGAATGCACAGGAGAGTTTTCTCTCGAAAGAATATGTACGAATACCATGTTATAAGGAAATACAGTGTTGTAGAGTAAAGACAAATACGTACATATTGAAAACACTTTAGGAGAAGAAATAACGCATCGTACAAAATTAGCTTGTATCTCCTAAACAACACGTTGTAACCCGAAAAGATTTGGTGTGGCGTGTACGTCTAAACATGTAGCCTCAAAAGAGAACCCACAGGTGAATTTTCTTTGGTCAAAATTTGTCAGAAAACCACGTTTTAAGGAAATCCCGCATTGTGCGCAATTATCTTGTTTTTCATAAACAAAACATTGTAACTCGAAAAGCTTTGGTGTTGGGTGTATGTGTAAGCGTGTAGCCTCAAAAGAGAATGCACAGGAGAGTTTTCTCTCGAAAGAATATGTAAGAATACCACGTTATAAGGAAATATATTGCTGCAGAGTAAAGACAAATACATACGTATTGGAAACATATTATGAGAAGAAATAATGCATGGTACAAAATTTGCTTGTATCTCCTAAACAACACGTGGTAACTCAAAAAGATTTGGTGTGGCGTGCACGTCTAAATGTGTAGCCTCAACAGAGAACACACAGGAGAATTTTCTTACGTCAAAATTTGTCAGAAAACCACTTTTTAAGGAAATCCCGCATCGTGGGAAATTATCTTGTTTTTCCTAATCAACATGTTGTAACTCTAAAAGCTTTGGTGGTGCGTGTATGTCTAAGCGTGTAGCCTCCAAAGAGAACGCAAGGGATAGTTTTCTCTTGAAAGAATATGTAAGAATACCACGTTATAAGGAAATACAGTGTTGCAGAGTATAGACAAATATGTACTTATTGGAAACACTTTACGAAAAGAAATAACGCATCATGCAAACTTAGCTTGTATCTCCTAAACAACACGTTGTAACTCGAAAAGATTATGTGTGGCGTGAACGACTAAACGTGTAGCCTCAAAGGAGAACCCACAGGAGAGCTTTCTTTCGTCAAAATTTGTCAGAAAACCACGTTTTAAGGAAATCCTGCATCCTGCGAAATTATCTTGTTTTTCCTAAACAACATGTTGTAACTCGAAAAGCTTTGGTGTTGCGTATATGTCTAAGCGTGTAGCCTCAAAAGAGAACGCACAGGAGAGTTTTCTCCCGAAAGAATATGTAGGAATACCACGTTATAAGGAAATACAGTGTTGCAGAGTAAAGACAAATAAATAATTATTGGAAACACTTAAACTTTATGAGAAGAAATAAAACATAGTACAAAATTAGCTTGTATATCCTAAACAACACGTTATAACTCGAAAGGATTTGGTGTTGCGTGTATGTCTAAGCATGTAGCCTCAAAAGAGAATGCACAGGAGAGTTTTCTCTCGAAAGAATATGCAAGAATACCATGTTATAAGGAAACATATTGCTGCAGAGTAAAGACAAATACATACGTTTTGGAAACACATTAAGAGAAGAAATAACGCATGGTACAAAATTAGCTTGTATCTCTGAAACAACACGTGGTAACTCAAAAATATTTGGTGTGGCGTGTACATCTAAACGTGTAGCCTCAAATGAGAACCCACAGGAGAATTTTCTTACGTCAAAATTTGTCAGAAAACCACGTTTTAAGGAAATCCCTCATCGTGCAAAATTATCTTGTTTTTCCTAATCAACACGTTGTAACTCGAAAAGCTTTGGTGGTGCGTGTATGTCTAAGCGTGTAGCCTCCAAAGAGAACGCACAGGATAGTTTTCTCTCGAAAGAATATGTAAGAATACCACATTATAAGGAAATACAGTGTTGCAGAGTATACACAAATATGTACTTATTGGAAACACTTTAGGAGAAGAAATAACGCATCATGTAAAATTAGCTTGTATCTCCTAAACAACACGTTGTAACTCGACAAGATTTGGTGTGGCGTGTATGTCTAAACGTGTAGCCTAAAAAGAGAACCCACAGGAGAGTTTTCTTTCGTCAAAATTTGTCAGAAAACCACGTTTTAAGGAAATACCGCATCGTGCGAAATTATCTTGTTTATCCTAAACAACATGTTGTAACTCGAAAAGCTTTGATGGTGCGTGTATGTCTAAGCGTGTAGCCTCAAAAGAGAACGCACAGGAGAGTTTTCTTCCGAAAGAATATGTAGGAATACCACGTTATAAGGAAATACAGTGTTGCAGAGTAAAGACAAATACATACTTATTGGAAACACTTAAGCTTTACGAGACGAAATAACACATAGTACAAAATTAGCTTGTATATCCTAAACAACACGTTATAACTCGAAAGGATTTGGTGTGGCGTGTACGTCTAAACGTGTAGCCTCAAAAGAGAACCCACAGGAGAATTTTCTTTCGTCAAAATTTGTCAGAAAACCACGTTTTAAGGAAATCCCGCATCATGCGAAATTATCTTGTTTTTCCTAAACAACACGTTGTAACTCGAAAAGCTTTGGTGTTGGGTGAATGTCTAAGCGTGTAGCCTCCAAAGAGAATGCACAGGAGAGTTTTCTCTCGAAAGAATATGTAAGAATATCACGTTATAAGGAAATACAGTGTGGGAGAGTAGAGGCAAGTACATACGTATTGGAAACACTTAAACTTTACGAGAAGAAATAATTCATCGTAAAAAAATTAGCTTGTATCTCCTAAACAACAAGTTGTAACTCAAAAAGATTTGGTGTGGCGTGTACGTCTAAACGTGTAGCCTCAAAAGAGAACGCACAGGGGAGTTTTCTCCCGAAAGAATATGTAGGAATACCACGTTATAAGGAAATACAGTGTTGCAGAGTAAAGACAAATACATACTTATTGGAAACAGTTAAGCTTTACGAGAAGAAATAACACATAGTACAAAAGTAGCTTGTATATTCTAAACAACAGGTTATAACTCGATAGGATTTGGTGTGGCGTGTACATCTAAACGTGTAGCCTCAAAAGAGAACCCACAGGAGAATTTTCTTTCGTCAACACTTTTCAGAAAACCACGTTTTAAGGGAATCCCGCATCATGCGAAATTATCTTGTTTTTCCTAAACAACACATTGTAACTCGAAAAGCTTTGGTGTTGCGTGAATGTCTAAGCCTGTAGCCTCCAAAGAGAACGCACAGGAGAGTTTTCTCTCGGAAGAATATGTAAGAATACCACGTTATAAGGAAATACAGTGTGGCAGAGTAAAGAAAATACGTATGTAATGGGAGCACTTTATGAGAGAAATAACGCATCTTGCAAACTAGCTTGTATGTCCTAAACAACACGTTGTAACTCGAAAAGATTTGGTGTGGCGTGTACGTCTAAAAGTGTAGCCTCAAAAGAGAACCCACAGGAGAGTTTTCTTTCGTCAAAATTTGTTAGAAAACCACGTTTTAAGGAAATCCCGCATCGTGCAAAATTATCTTGTTTTTCCTAATCAACACGTTGTAACTCGAAAAGCTTTGGTGGTGCGTGTATGTCTAAGCGTGTAGCCTCCAAAGAGAACGCACAGGATAGTTTTCTCTCGAAAGAATATGTAAGAATACCACGTTATAAGGAAATACAGTGTTGCAGAGTATAGACAAATATGTACTTATTGGAAACACTTTAGGAGAAGAAATAACGCATCATGTAAAATTAGCTTGTATCTCCTAAACAACACGTTGTAACTCGACAAGATTTGGTGTGGCGTGTATGTCTAAACGTGTAGCCTCAAAAGAGAACCCACAGGAGAGTTTTCTTTCGTCAAAATTTGTCAGAAAACCACGTTTTAAGGAAATACCGCATCGTGCGAAATTATCTTGTTTATCCTAAACAACATGTTGTAACTCGAAAAGCTTTGGTGGTGCGTGTATGTCTAAGCGTGTAGCCTCAAAAGAGAACGCACAGGAGAGTTTTCTTCCGAAAGAATATGTAGGAATACCACGTTATAAGGAAATACAGTGTTGCAGATTAAAGACAAATACATACTTATTGGAAACACTTAAGCTTTACGAGACGAAATAACACATAGTACAAAATTAGCTTGTATATCCTAAACAACACGTTATAACTCGAAAGGATTTGGTGTGGCGTGTACGTCTAAACGTGTAGCCTCAAAAGAGAACCCACAGGAGAATTTTCTTTCGTCAAAATTTGTCAGAAAACCACGTTTTAAGGAAATCCTGCACCATGCGAAATTATCTTGTTTTTCCTAAACAACACGTTGTAACTCGAAAAGCTTTGGTGTTGGGTGAATGTCTAAGCGTGTAGCCTCCAAAGAGAACGCACAGGAGAGTTTTCTCTCGAAAGAATATGTAAGAATATCACGTTATAAGGAAATACAGTGTGGGAGAGTAGAGGCAAGTACATACGTATTGGAAACACTTAAACTTTACGAGAAGAAATAATTCATCGTAAAAAATTAGCTTGTATCTCCTAAACAACAAGTTGTAACTCAAAAAGATTTGGTGTGGCGTGTACGTCTAAACGTGTAGCCTCAAAAGAGAACGCACAGGGGAGTTTTCTCCCGAAAGAATATGTAGGAATACCACGTTATAAGGAAATACAGTGTTGCAGAGTAAAGACAAATACATACTTATTGGAAACAGTTAAGCTTTACGAGAAGAAATAACACATAGTACAAAAGTAGCTTGTATATCCTAAACACCAGGTTATAACTCGATAGGATTTGGTGTGGCGTGTACATCTAAACGTGTAGCCTCAAAAGAGAACCCACAGGAGAATTTTCTTTCGTCAACACTTTTGAGAAAACCACGTTTTAAGGGAATCCCGCATCATGCGAAATTATCTTGTTTTTCCTAAACAACACGTTGTAACTCGAAAAGCTTTGGTGTTGCGTGAATGTCTAAGCCTGTAGCCTCCAAAGAGAACGCACAGGAGAGTTTTCTCTCGAAAGAATATGTAAGAATACCACGTTATAAGGAAATACAGTGTGGCAGAGTAAAGAAAATACGTATGTAATGGGAGCACTTTATGAGAGAAATAACGCATCTTGCAAAACTAGCTTGTATGTCCTAAACAACACGTTGTAACTCGAAAAGATTTGGTGTGGCGTGTAAGTCTAAAAGTGTAGCCTCAAAAGAGAACCCACAGGAGAGTTTTCTTTCGTCAAAATTTGTTAGAAAACCACGTTTTAAGGAAATCCCGCATCGTGCAAAATTATCTTGTTTTTCCTAATCAACACGTTGTAACTCGAAAAGCTTTGGTGGTGCGTGTATGTCTAAGCATGTAGCCTCCAAAGAGAATGCACAGGATAGTTTTCTCTCCAAAGAATATGTAAGAATACCACGTTATAAGGAAATACAGTGTTGCAGAGTATAGACAAATATGTACTTATTGGAAACACTTTAGGAGAAGAAATAACGCATCATGTAAAATTAGCTTGTATCTCCTAAACAACACGTTGTAACTCGACAAGATTTGGTGTGGCGTGTATGTCTAAACGTGTAGCCTCAAAAGAGAACCTACAGGAGAGTTTTCTTTCGTCAAAATTTGTCAGAAAACCACGTTTTAAGGAAATACCGCATCGTGCGAAATTATCTTGTTTATCCTAAACAACATGTTGTAACTCGACAAGCTTTGGTGGTGCGTGTATGTCTAAGCGTGTAGCCTCAAAAGAGAACGCACAGGAGAGTTTTCTTCCGAAAGAATATGTAGGAATACCACGTTATAAGGAAATACAGTGTTGCAGAGTAAAGACAAATACATACTTATTGGAAACACTTAAGCTTTACGAGACGAAATAACACATAGTACAAAATTAGCTTGTATATCCTAAACAACACGTTATAACTCGAAAGGATTTGGTGTGGCGTGTACGTCTAAACGTGTAGCCTCAAAAGAGAACCCACAGGAGAATTTTCTTTCGTCAAAATTTGTCAGAAAACCACGTTTTAAGGAAATCCCGCATCATGCGAAATTATCTTGTTTTTCCTAAACAACACGTTGTAACTCGAAAAGCTTTGGTGTTGGGTGAATGTTTAAGCGTGTAGCCTCCAAAGAGAACGCACAGGAGAGTTTTCTCTCGAAAGAATATGTAAGAATATCACGTTATAAGGAAATACAGTGTGGGAGAGTAGAGGCAAGTACATACGTATTGGAAACACTTATACTTTACGAGAAGAAATAATTCATCGTAAAAAAATTAGCTTGTATCTCCTAAACAACAAGTTGTAACTCAAAAAGATTTGGTGTGGCATGTACGTCTAAACGTGTAGCCTCAAAAGAGAACGCACAGGGGAGTTTTCTCCCGAAAGAATATGTAGGAATACCACGTTATAAGGAAATACAGTGTTGCAGAGTAAAGACAAATACATACTTATTGGAAACAGTTAAGCTTTACGAGAAGAAATAACACATAGTACAAAAGTAGCTTGTATATCCTAAACAACAGGTTATAACTCGATAGGATTTGGTGTGGCGTGTACATCTAAACGTGTAGCCTCAAAAGAGAACCCACAGGAGAATTTTCTTTCGTCAACACTTTTCAGAAAACCACGTTTTAAGGGAATCCCGCATCATGCGAAATTATCTTGTTTTTCCTAAACAACACGTTGTAACTCGAAAAGCTTTGGTGTTGCGTGAATGTCTAAGCCTGTAGCCTCCAAAGAGAACGCACAGGAGAGTTTTCTCTCGAAAGAATATGTAAGAATACCACGTTATAAGGAAATACAGTGTGGCAGAGTAAAGAAAATACGTATGTAATGGGCGCACTTTATGAGAGAAATAGCGCATCTTGCAAAACTACCTTGTATGTCCTAAACAACACGTTGTAACTCGAAAAGATTTGGTGTGGCGTGTACGTCTAAAAGTGTAGCCTCAAAAGAGAACCCACAGGAGAGTTTTCTTTCGTCAAAATTTGTTAGAAAACCACGTTTTAAGGAAATCCCGCATCGTGCAAAATTATCTTGTTTTTCCTAATCAACACGTTGTAACTCGAAAAGCTTTGGTGGTGCGTGTATGTCTAAGCATGTAGCCACCAAAGAGAATGCACAGGATAGTTTTCTCTCCAAAGAATATGTAAGAATACCACGTTATAAGGAAATACAGTGTTGCAGAATTTAGACAAATATGTACTTATTGGAAACACTTTAGGAGAAGAAATAACGCATCATGCAAAATTAGCTTGTATCTCCTAAACAACATGTTGTAACTCGACAAGATTTGGTGTGGCGTGTATGTCTAAAAGTGTAGCCTCAAAAGAGAACCCACAGGAGAGTTTTCTTTCGTCAAAATTTGTCAGAAAACCACGTTTTAAGGAAATACCGCATCGTGCGAAATTATCTTGTTTTTCCTAAACAACATGTAACTCGAAAAGCTTTGGTGGTGCGTGTATGTCTAAGCGTGTAGCCTCAAAAGAGAACGCACAGGAGAGTGTTCTTCCGAAAGAATATGTAGGAATACCACGTTATAAGGAAATACAGTGTTGCAGAGTAAAGACAAATGAATACTTATTGGAAACACTTAAGCTTTAGGAGAAGAAATAACACATAGTAAAAATTAGTTTGTATACCCTAAACAACACGTTATAACTCGAAAGGATTTGGTGTGGCGTGTACGTCTAAACGTGTAGCCTCAAAAGAGAACCCACAGGAGAATTTTCTTTCATCAAAATTTGTCAGAAAACCACGTTTTAAGGAAATCCCACATCATGCGAAATTATCTTGTTTTTCCTAAAAAACACGTTGTAACTCGAAAAGCTTTCGTGTCTAAGCGTGTAGCCTCCAAAGAGAACGCACAGGAGAGTTTTCTCTCGGAAGAATATGTAAGAATACCACGTTATAAGGAAATACAGTGTTGCAGCGTAGAGGCAAATATATACATATTGGAAACAAACTTTACGAGAAGAAATAATTCATCGTTAAAAAATTAGCTTGTATATCCTAAACAACAAGTTGTAACTCAAAAAGATTTGGTGTGGCGTGTACATCTAAACGTGTAGCCTCAAAAGAGAATGCACGGGAGAGTTTTCTCCCGAAAGAAAAGTAGGAATACTACGTTATAAGGAAATACAGTGTTGCAGAGTAAAGACAAATACATACATATTGGAAACACTTAAGCTTTATGAGAAGAAATAACACATAGTACAAAATTAGCTTGTATATCCTAAACAACACGTTAGAACTCAAAAGCATTTGGTGTGGCGTGTACGTATAAACGTGAATCCTCAAAAGAGAACCCACAGGAGAATTTTCTTTCGTCACATTTGTCAGAAAACCACGTTTTAAGGAAATCCCGCATCATGCGAAATTATCTTGTTTTTCCTAAACAACACGTTGTACCTCGAAAATCTTTCGTGTTGCGTGAATGTCTAAGTGTGTAGCCTCCAAAAAGAACGCACAGGAGAGTTTTCTCTCGAAAGAATATGTAAGAATACCACGTTATAAGGAAATACAGTGTTGCAGAGTAGAGGCAAATACATACGTATTGGAAACACTTAAACTTTACGAGAAGAAATAATTCATTGTAAAAAAATTAGCTTGTATCTCCTAAACAACAAGTTGCAACTCAAAAAGATTTGGTGTGGCGTGTACGTCTAAACGTTTAGCCTCAAAAGAGAACCCACAGGAGAGTTTTCTTTCGTCAAAATTTGTCAGAAAACCACGTTTTAAGGAAATACCGCATCGTGCGAAATTATCTTGTTTTTCCTAAACAACATGTAACTCGAAAAGCTTTGGTGGTGCGTGTATGTCTAAGCGTGTAGCCTCAAAAGAGAACGCACAGGAGAGTGTTCTTCCGAAAGAATATGTAGGAATACCACGTTATAAGGAAATACAGTGTTGCAGAGTAAAGACAAATGAATACTTATTGGAAACACTTAAACTTTAGGAGAAGAAATAACACATAGTAAAAATTAGTTTGTATACCCTAAACAACACGTTATAACTCGAAAGGATTTGGTGTGGCGTGTACGTCTAAACGTGTAGCCTCAAAAGAGAACCCACAGGAGAATTTTCTTTCATCAAAATTTGTCAGAAAACCACGTTTTAAGGAAATCCCACATCATGCGAAATTATCTTGTTTTTCCTAAAAAACACGTTGTAACTCGAAAAGCTTTCGTGTCTAAGCGTGTAGCCTCCAAAGAGAACGCACAGGAGAGTTTTCTCTCGGAAGAATATGTAAGAATACCACGTTATAAGGAAATACAGTGTTGCAGCGTAGAGGCAAATATATACATATTGGAAACAAACTTTACGAGAAGAAATAATTCATCGTTAAAAAATTAGCTTGTATATCCTAAACAACAAGTTGTAACTCAAAAAGATTTGGTGTGGCGTGTACATCTAAACGTGTAGCCTCAAAAGAGAATGCACGGGAGAGTTTTCTCCCGAAAGAAAAGTAGGAATACTACGTTATAAGGAAATACAGTGTTGCAGAGTAAAGACAAATACATACATATTGGAAACACTTAAGCTTTATGAGAAGAAATAACACATAGTACAAAATTAGCTTGTATATCCTAAACAACACGTTAGAACTCAAAAGCATTTGGTGTGGCGTGTACGTCTAAACGTGAATCCTCAAAAAAGAACCCACAGGAGAATTTTCTTTCGTCAAATTTGTCAGAAAACCACGTTTTAAGGAAATCCCGCATCATGCGAAATTATCTTGTTTTTCCTAAACAACACGTTGTACCTCGAAAATCTTTCGTGTTGCGTGAATGTCTAAGTGTGTAGCCTCCAAAAAGAACGCACAGGAGAGTTTTCTCTCGAAAGAATATGTAAGAATACCACGTTATAAGGAAATACAGTGTTGCAGAGTAGAGGCAAATACATACGTATTGGAAACACTTAAACTTTACGAGAAGAAATAATTCATTGTAAAAAAATTAGCTTGTATCTCCTAAACAACAAGTTGCAACTCAAAAAGATTTGGTGTGGCGTGTACGTCTAAACGTTTAGCCTCAAAAGAGAACCCACAGGAGAATTTTCTTTCGTCAAAATTTGTCAGAAAACCACGTTTTAAGGAAATCCCACATCGTGAGAAATTATCTTGTTCTTCCTAAACAACACGTTGTAACCCGAAAAGCTTTGCTGTTGCGTGTATGTCTCAGCGTGTAGCCTCAAATGAGAACGCACAGAAGAGTTTTCTCTCGAAAAAATATGTAAGAATACCACGTTATAAGGAAATACAGTTTTGCAGAGTAAAGACAAATACTTATTGGAAAAACTTTATGAGAAGAAATAACGCATCATACAAAATTAGCTTGTATCTCCTAAACAACACATTGTAACTCGAAAAGATTTGGTGTGGCGTGTACGTCTAAACGTGAAGCCTCAAAGGAGAACCCACAGGAGAATTTTTGTTCGTAAAATTTGTCAGAAATCCATGTTTTAAGGAAATCACTCATCGTGCGAAATTATCTTGTTTTTCCTAAACAACACGTTGTAACTCGAAAAGCTTTGATGTTGCGTGTATGTCTAAGCGTGTAGCCTCAAAAGAGAACGCACAGGAGAGTTTTCTCTCGAAAGAACATGTAAGAATACCACATTATAAGGAAATACAGTTTTGCAGAGTAAAGACAAATACATATGTATTTGAAACACTCTATGAGAAGAAATAACGCATCGTAAAAAATTAGTTTGTATCTCCTAAACAACACGTTGTAACTCGAAAAGATTTCGTTTGGCATGTACGTCTAAACGTGTAGCCTCAAAAGAGAACCCACAGGAGAATTTTCTTTCGTCAAAATTTGTCAGAAAACCACTTATTAAGGAAATCCTGCATCATGCGAAACTATCTTGTTTTTCCTAAACAACACATTGTAACTCGAAAATCTTTGGTGTTGCGTGTATGTCTAAGCATGTAGCCTCAAAAGAGAACGCACAGGAGAGATTTCTCTCGAATGAGTATGTAAGAATACCACGTTATAAGGAAATACATTGTGGCAAATTAAAGATAAATACATTCCTTTTGGAAACACTTAAACTTTACAAGAAGATATAAAGCATATTAAAAAATTAGCTTGTATCTCCTAAAGAACACGTTGTAACTCGCAATCACTTGGTGTGGCGTGTACGTCTAAACGTTTAGCCTCAAATGAAAACCCACAGGAGAATTTTATTTCCTCAAAATTTGTCAGAAAACCACGTTTTAAGGAATTCCCGCATCATGAGAAATTATCTTGTTTTTCCTAAACAACACGTTCTAACTCGAAATGCTTTGGTGTTGCGTGTATATCTAAGCGTGTAGCCTCAAAAGGGAATGCACAGGAGAGTTTTCTCTCGAAAGAATATGTACGAATACCATGTTATAAGGAAATACAGTGTTGTAGAGTAAAGACAAATACGTACATATTGGAAACACTTTAGGAGAAGAAATAACGCATCGTACAAAATTAGCTTGTATCTCCTAAACAACACGTTGTAACTCGAAAAGATTTGGTGTGGCGTATACGTCTAAACATGTAGCCTCAAAAGAGAACCCACAGGAGAATTTTCTTTCGTCAAAATATGTCAGAAAACCACGTTTGAAGGAAATCCCGCATTGTGCGCAATTATCTTGTTTTTCATAAACAAAACATTGTAACTCGAAAAGCTTTGGTGTTGGCTCTATGTGTAAGCGTGTAGCCTCAAAAGAGAATGCACAGGAGAGTTTTCTCTCGAAAGAATATGTAAGAATACTACGTTAAAAGGAAATATATTGCTAAAGAGTAAAGACAAATACATACGTATTGGAAACATATTATGAGAAGAAATAATGCATGGTACAAAATTAGCTTGTATCTCCTAAACAACACGTGGTAACTCAAAAAGATTTGGTGTGGCGTGCACGTCTAAATGTGTAGCCTCAAAAGAGAACGCACAGGAGAATTTTCTTACGTCAAAATTTGTCAGAAAACCACTTTTTAAGGAAATGCCGCATCATGGGAAATTATCTTGTTTTTCCTAATCAACACGTTGTAACTCGAAAAGCTTTGGTGGTGCGTGTATGTCTAAGCGTGTAGCCTCCAAAGAGAACGCAAGGGATAGTTTTCTCTCGAAAGAATATGTAAGAATACCACGTTATAAGGAAATACAGTGTTGCAGAGTGTAGACAAATATGTACTTATTGGAAACACTTTACGAAAAGAAATAACACATCATGCAAACTTAGCTTGTATCTCCTAAACAACACGTTGTAACTCGAAAAGATTTGGTGTGGCATGAACGACTAAACGTGTACCCTCAATGGAGAACCCACAGGAGAGTTTTCTTTCATCAAAATTTGTCAGAAAACCACGTTTTAAGGAAATCCTGCATCATGCGAAATTATCTTGTTTTTCCTAAACAACATGTTGTAACTCGAAAAGTTTTGGTGTTGCGTATATGTCTAAGCGTGTAGCCTCAAAAGAGAACGCACAGGAGAGTTTTCTCCCGAAAGAATATGTAGGAATACCACGTTATAAGGAAATACAGTGTTGCAGAGTAAAGACAAATAAATACTTATTGGAAACACTTAAACTTTACGAGAAGAAATAAAACATAGTAAAAAATTAGCTTGTATATCCTAAACAACGGGTTATAACTCGAAAGGATTTGGTGTTGCGTGTATGTCTAAGCATGTAGCCTCAAAAGAGAATGCACAGGAGAGTTTTCTCTCGAAAGAATATGTAAGAATACCACTTTATAAGGAAACATATTGCTGCAGAGTAAAGACAAATACATACGTTTTGGAAACACATTATGAGAAGAAATAACGCATGGTACAAAATTAGCTTGTATCTCCCAAACAACACGTGGTTACTCAAAAAGATTTGGTGTGGCTTGTACATCTAAACGTGTAGCCTCAAAAGAGAACCCACAGGAGAATTTTCTTACATCAAAATTTGTCAGAAAACCACGTTTTAAGGAAATCCCGCATCGTGCGAAATTATGTTGTTTTTCCTAATCAACACGTTGTAACTCGAAAAGCTTTGCTGGTGTGTGTATGTCTAAGCGTGTAGCCTCCAAAGAGAACGCACAGGATAATTTTCTCTCGAAAGAATATGTAAGAATACCACGTTATAAGGAAATACAGTGTTGCAGAGTATAGACAAATATGTACTTATTGGAAACACTTTAGGAGAAGAAATAACGCATCATGTAAAATTAGCTTGTATCTCCTAAACAACACGTTGTAACTCGACAAGATTTGGTGTGGCGTGTATGTCTAAACGTGTAGCCTCAAAAGAGAATCCACAGGAGAGTTTTCTTTCATCAAAATTTGTCAGAAAACCACGTTTTAAGGAAATACCGAATCGTGCGAAATTATCTTGTTTATCCTAAACAACATGTTGTAACTCGAAAAGCTTTGGTGGTGCGTGTATGTCTAAGCGTGTAGCCTCAAAAGAGAACGCACAGGAGAGTTTTCTCTCGAAAGAATATGTAAGAATACCACGTTATAAGGAAATACAGTGTTGCAGAGTAAAGACAAATACATACTTATTGGAAACACTTAAGCTTTACGAGAAGAAATAACACATAGTACAAAATTAGCTTCTATATCCTAAACAACACGTTATAACTCGAAAGGATTTGGTGTGGCGTGTACGTCTAAACGTGTAGCCTCAAAAGAGAACCCACAGGAGAATTTTCTTTCGTCAAAATTTGTCAGAAAACCACGTTTTAAGGAAATCCTGCATCATGCGAAATTATCTTCTTTTTCCTAAACAACACGTTGTAACTCGAAAAGCTTTGGTGTTGGGTGAATGTCTAAGCGTGTAGCCTCCAAAGAGAACGCACAGGAGAGTTTTCTCTCGAAAGAATATGTAAGAATATCACGTTATAAGGAAATACAGTGTGGCAGAGTAGAGGCAAGTACATATGTATAGGAAACACTTAAAATTTACGAGAAGAAATAATTCATCGTAAAAAAATTAGCTTGTATCTCCTAAACAACAAGTTGTAACTCAAAAAGATTTGGTGTGGCGTGTACGTCTAAAAGTGTAGCCTCAAAAGAGAACGCACAGGGGAGTTTTCTCCCGAAAGAATATGTAGGAATACCACGTTATAAGGAAATACAGTGTTGCAGAGTAAAGACAAATACATACTTATTGGAAACAGTTAAGCTTTACGAGAAGAAATAACACATAGTACAAAATTAGCTTGTATATCCTAAACAACAGGTTATAACTCGATAGGATTTGGTGTGGCGTGTACATCTAAACGTGTAGCCTCAAAAGAGAACGCACAGGAGAATTTTCTTTCGTCAACACTTTTCAGAAAACCACGTTTTAAGGGAATCCCGCATCATGTGAAATTATCTTGTTTTTCCTAAACAACACGTTGTAACTCGAAAAGCTTTGGTGTTGCATGAATGTCTAAGCGTGTAGCCTCCAAAGAGAACGCACAGGAGAGTTTTCTCTCGAAAGAATATGTAAGAATACCACGTTATAAAGAAATACAGTGTGGCAGAGTAAAGAAAATACGTATGTAATGGGAGCACTTTATGAAAGAAATAACGCATCTTGCAAAACTAGCTTGTATGTCCTAAACAACACGTTGTAACTCGAAAAGATTTGGTGTGGCGTGTACGTCTAAAAGTGTAGCCTCAAAAGAGAACCCACAGGAGAGTTTTCTTTCGTCAAAATTTGTTAGAAAACCACGTTTTAAGGAAATCCCTCATCGTGCGAAATTATCTTGTTTTTCCTAATCAACACGTTGTAACTCGAAAATCTTTGGTGGTGCATGTATGTCGAAGCGTGTAGCCTCCAAAGAGAATGCACAGGATGGTTTTCTCTCGAAAGAATATGTAAGAATACCACGTTATAAGGAAATACAGTGTTCCAGATTTTAGACAAATATGTACTTATTGGAAACACTTTAGGAGAAGAAATAACGCATCATGCAAAATTAGCTTGTATCTCCTAAACAACACGTTGTAACTCGACAAGATTTGGTGTGGCGTGTATGTCTAAACGTGTAGCCTCAAAAGAGAACCCACAGGAGAGTTTTCTTTCGTCAAAATTTGTCAGAAAACCACGTTTTAAGGAAATACCGCATCGTGCGAAATTATCTTGTTTTTCCTAAACAACATGTAACTCGAAAAGCTTTGGTGGTGCGTGTATGTCTAAGCGTGTAGCCTCAAAAGAGAACGCACAGGAGAGTTTTCTTCCGAAAGTATATGTAGGAATACCACGTTATAAGGAAATACAGTGTTGCATAGTAAAGACAAAAGCATACTTATTGGAAACACTTAAGCTTTACGAGAAGAAATAACACATAGTAAAAATTAATTTGTATACCCTAAACAACACGTTATAACTCGAAAGGATTTGGTGTGGCGTGTACGTCTAAACGTGTAGCCTCAAAAGAGAACCCACAGGAGAATTTTCTTTCATCAAAATTTGTCAGAAAACCACGTTTTAAGGAAATCCCGCATCATGCGAAATTATCTTGTTTTTCCTAAAAAACACGTTGTAACTCGAAAAGCTTTGGTGTTGCGTATATGTCTAAGCGTGTAGCCTCCAAAGAGAACGCACAGGAGAGTTTACTCTCGAAAGAATATGTAAGAATACCACGTTATAAGGAAATACAGTGTTGCAGAGTAGAGGCAAATATATACATATTGGAACACTTAAACTTTACGAGAAGAAATAATTCATCGTTAAAAAATTAGCTTGTATCTCCTAAACAACAAGTTGTAACTCAAAAAGATTTGGTGTGGCGTGTACGTCTAAACGTGTAGCCTCAAAAGAGAACGCACGGGAGAGTTTTCTCCCGAAAGAAAAGTAGGAATACTAAGTTATAAAAAAATACAATGTTGCAGAGTAAAGACAAATACATACATATTGGAAACACTTAAGCTTTACGAGAAGAAATAACACATAGTACAAAATTAGCTTGTATATCCTAAACAACACGTTAGAACTCAAAAGGATTTGGTGTGGCGTGTACGTCTAAATGTGAATCCTCAAAAGAGAACCCACAGGAGAATTTTCTTTCGTCAAATTTGTCAGAAAACCACGTTTTAAGGAAATCCCGCATCATGCGAAATTATCTTGTTTTTCCTAAACAACACGTTGTACCTCGAAAAGCTTTCGTGTTGCGTGAATGTCTAAGTGTGTAGCCTCCAAAAAGAATGCACAGGAGAGTTTTCTCTCGAAAGAATATGTAAGAATACCACGTTATAAGGAAATACAGTGTTGCAGAGTAGAGGCAAATACATACGTATTGGAAACACTTAAACTTTACGAGAAGAAATAATTCATTGTAAAAAAATTAGCTTGTATCTCCTAAACAACGAGTTGCAACTAAAAAGATTTGGTGTGGCGTGTACGTCTAAACGTTTAGCCTCAAAAGAGAACCCACAGGAGAATTTTCTTTCGTCAAAATTTGTCAGAAAACCACGTTTTAAGGAAATCCCGCATCGTGAGAAATTATCTTGTTCTTCCTAAACAACACGTTGTAACTCGAAAAGCTTTGCTGTTGCGTGTATGTCTCAGCGTGTAGCCTCAAATGAGAACGCACAGGAGAGTTTTCTCTCAAAAAAATATGTAAGAATACCACGTTATAAGGAAATACAGTGTTGCAGAGTAAAGACAAATACTTATTGGAAAAACTTTATGAGAAGAAATAACGCATCGTAAAAAATTAGCTTGTATCTCCTAAACAACACATTGTAACTCGAAAAGATTTGGTGTGGTGTGTACGTCTAAACGTGAAGCCTCAAAAGAGAACCCACAGGAGAATTTTTGTTCGTAAAATTTGTCAGAAATCCATGTTTTAAGGAAATCACTCATCGTGCGAAATTATCTTGTTTTTCCTAAACAACACGTTGTAACTAGAAAAGCTTTGATGTTGCGTGTATGTCTAAGCGTGTAGCCTCAAAAGAGAATGCACAGGAGAGTTTTCTCTCGAAAGAACATGTAAGAATACCACATTATAAGGAAATACAGTTTTGCAGAGTAAAGACAAATACATATGTATTTGAAACACTCTATGAGAAGAAATAAAGCATCGTAAAAAATTAGTTTGTATCTCCTAAACAACACGTTGTAACTCGAAAAGAATTGGTGTGGCATGTACGTCTAAACGTGTAGCCTCAAAAGAGAACCCACAGGAGAATTTTCTTTCGTCAAAATTTGTCAGAAAACCACTTATTAAGGAAATCCCGCATCATGCGAAACTATCTTGTTTTTCCTAAACAACACATTGTAACTCGAAAATCTTTGGTGTTGCGTGTATATCTAAGCATGTAGCCTCAAAAGAGAACGCACAGGAGAGATTTCTCTCGAACGAGTATGTAAGAATACCACGTTATAAGGAAATACATTGTGGCAAATTAAAGATAAATACATTCCTTTTGGAAACACTTAAACTTTACAAGAAGATATAAAGCATCGTAAAAAATTAGCTTGTATCTCCTAAAGAACACGTTGTAACTCGAAAACATTTGGTGTGGCGTGTACGTCTAAACGTTTAGCCTCAAATGAAAACACACAGGAGAATTTTATTTCCTCAAAATTTGTCAGAAAACCACGTTTTAAGGAATTCCCGCATCATGAGAAATTATCTTGTTTTTCCTAAACAACATGTTCTAACTCGAAATGCTTTGGTGTTGCGTGTATGTCTAAGCGTGTAGCCTCCAAAGAGAATGCACAGGATAGTTTTCTCTCCAAAGAATATGTAAGAATACCACGTTATAAGGAAATACAGTGTTGCAGAATTTAGACAAATATGTACTTATTGGAAACACTTTAGGAGAAAAAATAACGCAACATGCAAAATTATCTTGTATCTCCTAAACAACACGTTGTAACTCGACAAGATTTGGTGTGGCGTGTATGTCTAAACGTGTAGCCTCAAAAGAGAACCCACAGGAGAATTTTCTTTCATCAAAATTTGTCAGAAAACCACGTTTTAAGGAAATCCCGCATCATGCGAAATTATCTTGTTTTTCCTAAAAAACACGTTGTAACTCGAAAAGCTTTTGTGTTGCGTATATGTCTAAGCGTGTAGCCTCCAAAGAGAATGCACCGGAGAGTTTTCTCTCGAAAGAATATGTAAGAATACCACGTTATAAGGAAATACAGTGTTGCAGCGTAGTGGCAAATATATACATATTGGAAACACTTAAACTTTACGAGAAGAAATAATTCATCGTTAAAAAATTAGCTTGTATCTCCTAAACAACAAGTTGTAACTCAAAAAGATTTGGTGTGGCGTGTACGTCTAAACGTGTAGCCTCAAAAGAGAACGCACGGGAGAGTTTTCTCCCGAAAGAAAAGTAGGAATACTACGTTATAAGGAAATACAGTGTTGCAGAGTAAAGACAAATACATACATATTGTAAACACTTAAGCTTTACGAGAAGAAATAACACATAGTACAAAATTAGCTTGTATATCCTAAACAACACATTAGAACTCAAAAGGATTTGGTGTGGTGTGTACGTCTAAACGTGAATCCTCAAAAGAGAACCCACAGGAGAATTTTCTTTCGTCAAATTTGTCAGAAAACCACGTTTTAAGGAAATCCCGCATCATGCGAAATTATCTTGTTTTTCCTAAACAACACGTTGTACCTCGAAAAGCTTTCGTGTTGCGTGAATGTCTAAGTGTGTAGCCTCCAAAAAGAATGCACAGGAGAGTTTTCTCTCGAAAGAATATGTAAGAATACCACGTTATAAGGAAATACAGTGTTGCAGAGTAGAGGCAAATACATACGTATTGGAAACACTTAAACTTTACGAGAAGAAATAATTCATTGTAAAAAAATTAGCTTGTATCTCCTAAACAACGAGTTGCAACTAAAAAGATTTGGTGTGGCGTGTACGTCTAAACGTTTAGCCTCAAAAGAGAACCCACAGGAGAATTTTCTTTCGTCAAAATTTGTCAGAAAACCACGTTTTAAGGAAATCCCGCATCGTGAGAAATTATCTTGTTCTTCCTAAACAACACGTTGTAACTCGAAAAGCTTTGCTGTTGCGTGTATGTCTCAGCGTGTAGCCTCAAATGAGAACGCACAGGAGAGTTTTCTCTCAAAAAAATATGTAAGAATACCACGTTATAAGGAAATACAGTGTT
Source organism: Apodemus sylvaticus (assembly GCF_947179515.1). Lineage (NCBI taxonomy): Eukaryota > Metazoa > Chordata > Mammalia > Rodentia > Muridae > Apodemus > Apodemus sylvaticus. The sequence goes on from NW_026263443.1 coordinate 27,840, forward strand.
GCAGAGTAAAGACAAATACTTATTGGAAAAACTTTATGAGAAGAAATAACGCATCGTAAAAAATTAGCTTGTATCTCCTAAACAACACATTGTAACTCGAAAAGATTTGGTGTGGCGTGTACGTCTAAACGTGAAGCCTCAAAAGAGAACCCACAGGAGAATTTTTGTTCGTAAAATTTGTCAGAAATCCATGTTTTAAGGAAATCACTCATCGTGCGAAATTATCTTGTTTTTCCTAAACAACACGTTGTAACTAGAAAAGCTTTGATGTTGCGTGTATGTCTAAGCGTGTAGCCTCAAAAGAGAATGCACAGGAGAGTTTTCTCTCGAAAGAACATGTAAGAATACCACATTATAAGGAAATACAGTTTTGCAGAGTAAAGACAAATACATATGTATTTGAAACACTCTATGAGAAGAAATAAAGCATCGTAAAAAATTAGTTTGTATCTCCTAAACAACACGTTGTAACTCGAAAAGAATTGGTGTGGCATGTACGTCTAAACGTGTAGCCTCAAAAGAGAACCCACAGGAGAATTTTCTTTCGTCAAAATTTGTCAGAAAACCACTTATTAAGGAAATCCCGCATCATGCGAAACTATCTTGTTTTTCCTAAACAACACATTGTAACTCGAAAATCTTTGGTGTTGCGTGTATATCTAAGCATGTAGCCTCAAAAGAGAACGCACAGGAGAGATTTCTCTCGAACGAGTATGTAAGAATACCACGTTATAAGGAAATACATTGTGGCAAATTAAAGATAAATACATTCCTTTTGGAAACACTTAAACTTTACAAGAAGATATAAAGCATCGTAAAAAATTAGCTTGTATCTCCTAAAGAACACGTTGTAACTCGAAAACATTTGGTGTGGCGTGTACGTCTAAACGTTTAGCCTCAAATGAAAACACACAGGAGAATTTTATTTCCTCAAAATTTGTCAGAAAACCACGTTTTAAGGAATTCCCGCATCATGAGAAATTATCTTGTTTTTCCTAAACAACATGTTCTAACTCGAAATGCTTTGGTGTTGCGTGTATGTCTAAGCGTGTAGCCTCCAAAGAGAATGCACAGGATAGTTTTCTCTCCAAAGAATATGTAAGAATACCACGTTATAAGGAAATACAGTGTTGCAGAATTTAGACAAATATGTACTTATTGGAAACACTTTAGGAGAAAAAATAACGCAACATGCAAAATTATCTTGTATCTCCTAAACAACACGTTGTAACTCGACAAGATTTGGTGTGGCGTGTATGTCTAAACGTGTAGCCTCAAAAGAGAACCCACAGGAGAATTTTCTTTCATCAAAATTTGTCAGAAAACCACGTTTTAAGGAAATCCCGCATCATGCGAAATTATCTTGTTTTTCCTAAAAAACACGTTGTAACTCGAAAAGCTTTTGTGTTGCGTATATGTCTAAGCGTGTAGCCTCCAAAGAGAATGCACCGGAGAGTTTTCTCTCGAAAGAATATGTAAGAATACCACGTTATAAGGAAATACAGTGTTGCAGCGTAGTGGCAAATATATACATATTGGAAACACTTAAACTTTACGAGAAGAAATAATTCATCGTTAAAAAATTAGCTTGTATCTCCTAAACAACAAGTTGTAACTCAAAAAGATTTGGTGTGGCGTGTACGTCTAAACGTGTAGCCTCAAAAGAGAACGCACGGGAGAGTTTTCTCCCGAAAGAAAAGTAGGAATACTACGTTATAAGGAAATACAGTGTTGCAGAGTAAAGACAAATACATACATATTGTAAACACTTAAGCTTTACGAGAAGAAATAACACATAGTACAAAATTAGCTTGTATATCCTAAACAACACATTAGAACTCAAAAGGATTTGGTGTGGTGTGTACGTCTAAACGTGAATCCTCAAAAGAGAACCCACAGGAGAATTTTCTTTCGTCAAATTTGTCAGAAAACCACGTTTTAAGGAAATCCCGCATCATGCGAAATTATCTTGTTTTTCCTAAACAACACGTTGTACCTCGAAAAGCTTTCGTGTTGCGTGAATGTCTAAGTGTGTAGCCTCCAAAAAGAATGCACAGGAGAGTTTTCTCTCGAAAGAATATGTAAGAATACCACGTTATAAGGAAATACAGTGTTGCAGAGTAGAGGCAAATACATACGTATTGGAAACACTTAAACTTTACGAGAAGAAATAATTCATTGTAAAAAAATTAGCTTGTATCTCCTAAACAACGAGTTGCAACTAAAAAGATTTGGTGTGGCGTGTACGTCTAAACGTTTAGCCTCAAAAGAGAACCCACAGGAGAATTTTCTTTCGTCAAAATTTGTCAGAAAACCACGTTTTAAGGAAATCCCGCATCGTGAGAAATTATCTTGTTCTTCCTAAACAACACGTTGTAACTCGAAAAGCTTTGCTGTTGCGTGTATGTCTCAGCGTGTAGCCTCAAATGAGAACGCACAGGAGAGTTTTCTCTCAAAAAAATATGTAAGAATACCACGTTATAAGGAAATACAGTGTTGCAGAGTAAAGACAAATACTTATTGGAAAAACTTTATGAGAAGAAATAACGCATCGTAAAAAATTAGCTTGTATCTCCTAAACAACACATTGTAACTCGAAAAGATTTGGTGTGGCGTGTACGTCTAAACGTGAAGCCTCAAAAGAGAACCCACAGGAGAATTTTTGTTCGTAAAATTTGTCAGAAATCCATGTTTTAAGGAAATCACTCATCGTGCGAAATTATCTTGTTTTTCCTAAACAACACGTTGTAACTAGAAAAGCTTTGATGTTGCGTGTATGTCTAAGCGTGTAGCCTCAAAAGAGAATGCACAGGAGAGTTTTCTCTCGAAAGAACATGTAAGAATACCACATTATAAGGAAATACAGTTTTGCAGAGTAAAGACAAATACATATGTATTTGAAACACTCTATGAGAAGAAATAAAGCATCGTAAAAAATTAGTTTGTATCTCCTAAACAACACGTTGTAACTCGAAAAGAATTGGTGTGGCATGTACGTCTAAACGTGTAGCCTCAAAAGAGAACCCACAGGAGAATTTTCTTTCGTCAAAATTTGTCAGAAAACCACTTATTAAGGAAATCCCGCATCATGCGAAACTATCTTGTTTTTCCTAAACAACACATTGTAACTCGAAAATCTTTGGTGTTGCGTGTATGTCTAAGCATGTAGCCTCAAAAGAGAACGCACAGGAGAGATTTCTCTCGAACGAGTATGTAAGAATACCACGTTATAAGGAAATACATTGTGGCAAATTAAAGATAAATACATTCCTTTTGGAAACACTTAAACTTTACAAGAAGATATAAAGCATCGTAAAAAATTAGCTTGTATCTCCTAAAGAACACGTTGTAACTCGAAAACATTTGGTGTGGCGTGTACGTCTAAACGTTTAGCCTCAAATGAAAACGCAAAGGAGAATTTTATTTCCTCAAAATTTGTCAGAAAACCACGTTTTAAGGAATTCCCGCATCATGAGAAATTATCTTGTTTTTCCTAAACAACACGTTCTAACTCGAAATGCTTTGGTGTTGCGTGTATGTCTAAGCGTGTAGCCTCCAAAGAGAATGCACAGGATAGTTTTCTCTCCAAAGAATATGTAAGAATACCACGTTATAAGGAAATACAGTGTTGCAGAATTTAGACAAATATGTACTTATTGGAAACACTTTAGGAGAAAAAATAACGCAACATGCAAAATTATCTTGTATCTCCTAAACAACACGTTGTAACTCGACAAGATTTGGTGTGGCGTGTATGTCAAAACGTGTAGCCTCAAAAGAGAACCCACAGGAGAATTTTCTTTCATCAAAATTTGTCAGAAAACCACGTTTTAAGGAAATCCCGCATCATGCGAAATTATCTTGTTTTTCCTAAAAAACACGTTGTAACTCGAAAAGCTTTTGTGTTGCGTATATGTCTAAGCGTGTAGCCTCCAAAGAGAATGCACCGGAGAGTTTTCTCTCGAAAGAATATGTAAGAATACCACGTTATAAGGAAATACAGTGTTGCAGCGTAGTGGCAAATATATACATATTGGAAACACTTAAACTTTACGAGAAGAAATAATTCATCGTTAAAAAATTAGCTTGTATCTCCTAAACAACAAGTTGTAACTCAAAAAGATTTGGTGTGGCGTGTACGTCTAAACGTGTAGCCTCAAAAGAGAACGCACGGGAGAGTTTTCTCCCGAAAGAAAAGTAGGAATACTACGTTATAAGGAAATACAGTGTTGCAGAGTAAAGACAAATACATACATATTGTAAACACTTAAGCTTTACGAGAAGAAATAATTCATTGTAAAAAAATTAGCTTGTATCTCCTAAACAACAAGTTGCAACTCAAAAAGATTTGGTGTGGCGTGTACGTCTAAACGTTTAGCCTCAAAAGAGAACCCACAGGAGAATTTTCTTTCGTCAAAATTTGTCAGAAAACCACGTTTTATGGAAATCCCGCATCGTGAGAAATTATCTTGTTCTTCCTAAACAACACGTTGTAACTCGAAAAGCTTTGCTGTTGCGTGTATGTCTCAGCGTGTAGCCTCAAATGAGAACGCACAGGAGAGTTTTCTCTCGAAAAAATATGTAAGAATACCACGTTATAAGGAAATACAGTGTTGCAGAGTAAAGACAAATACTTATTGGAAAAACTTTATGAGAAGAAATAACGCATCGTACAAAATTAGCTTGTATCTCCTAAACAACACATTGTAACTCGAAAAGATTTGGTGTGGCGTGTACGTCTAAATGTGTAGCCTCAAAGGAGAACCCACAGGAGAATTTTTGTTCGTAAAATTTGTCAGAAATCCATGTTTTAAGGAAATCACTCATCGTGCGAAATTATCTTGTTTTTCCTAAACAACACGTTGTAACTCGAAAAGCTTTGATGTTGCGTGTATGTCTAAGCGTGTAGCCTCAAAAGAGAACGCACAGGAGAGTTTTCTCTCGAAAGAACATGTAAGAATACCACATTATAAGGAAATACAGTTTTGCAGAGTAAAGACAAATACATATGTATTTGAAACACTCTATGAGAAGAAATAACGCATCGTAAAAAATTAGTTTGTATCTCCTAAACAACACGTTGTAACTCGAAAAGATTTCGTGTGGCATGTACGTCTAAACGTGTAGCCTCAAAAGAGAACCCACAGGAGAATTTTCTTTCGTCAAAATTTGTCAGAAAACCACTTATTAAGGAAATCCCGCATCATGCGAAACTATCTTGTTTTTCCTAAACAACACATTGTAACTCGAAAATCTTTGGTGTTGCGTGTATGTCTAAGCATGTAGCCTCAAAAGAGAACGCACAGGAAAGATTTCTCTCGAACGAGTATGTAAGAATACCACGTTATAAGGAAATACATTGTGGCAAATTAAAGATAAATACATTCCTTTTGGAAACACTTAAACTTTACAAGAAGATATAAAGCATCGTAAAAAATTAGTTTGTATCTCCTAAAGAACACGTTGTAACTCGAAAACATTTGGTGTGGCGTGTACGTCTAAACGTTTAGCCTCAAATGAAAACCCACAGGAGAATTTTATTTCCCCAAAATTTGTCAGAAAACCACGTTTTAAGGAATTCCCGCATCGTGCGAAATTATCTTGTTTTTCCTAAACAACACGTTCTAAGTCGAAATGCTTTGGTGTTGCGTGTATATCTAAGCGTGTAGCCTCAAAAGAGAATGCACAGGAGAGTTTTCTCTCGAAAGAATATGTACGAATACCATGTTATAAGGAAATACAGTGTTGTAGAGTAAAGACAAATACGTACATATTGGAAACACTTTAGGAGAAGAAATAACGCATCTTACAAAATTAGCTTGTATCTCCTAAACAACACGTTGTAACTCGAAAAGATTTGGTGTGGCGTATACATCTAAACATGTAGCCTCAAAAGAGAACCCACAGTAGAATTTTCTTTCGTCAAAATTTGTCAGAAAACCACGTTTTAAGGAAATCCAGCATTGTGCGCAATTATCTTGTTTTTCATAAACAAAACATTGTAACTCGAAAAGGTTTGGTGTTGGGTGTATGTCTAAGCGTGTAGCCTCAGAAGAGAATGCACAGGAGAGTTTTCTCTCGAAAGAATATGTAAGAATACCACGTTAAAAGGAAATATATTGCTAAAGAGTAAAGACAAATACATACGTATTAGAAACATATTATGAGAAGAAATAATGCATGGTACAAAATTTGCTTGTATCTCCTAAACAACACGTTTTAACTCAAAAAGATTTGGTGTGGCGTGCACGTCTAAATGTGTAGCCTCAAAAGAGAACCCACAGGAGAATTTTCTTACATCAAAATTTGTCAGAAAACCACTTTTTAAGGAAATCCCGCATCGTGGGAAATTATCTTGTTTTTCCTAATCAACACGTTGTAACTCGAAAAGTTTTGGTGGTGCGTGTATGTCTAAGCATGTAGCCTCCAAAGAGAACGCAAGGGATAGTTTTCTCTCGAAAGAATATGTAAGAATACCACGTTATAAGGAAATACAGTGTTGCAGAGTGTACTTATTGGAAACACTTTACGAAAAGAAATAACACATCATGCAAACTTACCTTGTATCTCCTAAACAACACGTTGTAACTCGAAAAGATTTGGTGTGGCGTGAACGACTAAACGTGTACCCTCAAAGGATAACCCACAGGAGAGTTTTCTTTCATCAAAATTTGTCAGAAAACCACGTTTTAAGGAAATCCTGCATCCTGCGAAATTATCTTGTTTTTCCTAAACAACATGTTGTAACTCGAAAAGCTTTGGTGTTGCGTATATGTCTAAGCATGTAGCCTCAAAAGAGAACGCACAGGAGAGTTTTCTCCCGAAAGAATATGTAGGAATACCACGTTATAAGGAAATACAGTGTTGCAGAGTAAAGACAAATAAATACTTATTGGAAACACTTAAACTTTACGAGAAGAAATAAAACATAGATTAAAAATTCAGGAGACAGCAGGTGTTGGAGAGGGTGCGGAGAAAGAGGAACACTCCTCCACTGCTGGTGGGGTTGCAAATTGGTACAACCACTCTGGAAAGCAGTCTGGCTGTTCCTCTGAAAACTGGGCACCTCACTTCCAGAAGATCCTGCTGTACCACTCCTGGGCATATACCCAGAGGATTCCCCACCATGGAATAAGGATTCATGCTCTACTATGTTCATAGCAGCCCTATTTATAATTGCCAGATGCTGGAAAGAACCCAGGTATCCCTCAACAGAAGAGTGGATACAAAAAATGTGGTATATCTACACAATGGAGTACTATTCAGCCATTAGAAACAATGAATTCATGAAATTCTTAGGCAAATGGATCGAGCTAGAGAACATCATACTAAGTGAGGTAACCCAGACTCAAAAGGCGAATCATGGTATGCACTAACTAATAAGTGGTTATTAACCTAGAAAACTGGAATACCCAAAACATAATCCACACATCAAATGAGATACAAGAAGAAAGCAGGAGTGGTCCCTGCTTCTGGAAAGACTCAGTGAAACAGTATTTGGCAAAACCAGAACGGGGAACTGGGAAGGGGTGGTAGGGAGGACAGGGGAAGAGAAGGGGGCTTACGGGACTTTCGGGGAGTGCGGGGGGGGCTAGAAAAGGGGAAATCATTTGAAATGTAAATAAATTATATCGAATAAAAAAAAGAATGAAAAAAAAAAGAAATAAAACAGTACAAAATTAGCTTGTATATCCTAAACAACACGTTATAACTCGAAAGGATTTGGTGTTGCGTGTATGTCTAAGCATGTAGCCTCAAAAGAGAATGCACAGGAGAGTTTTCTCTCAAAAGAATATGTAAGAATACCACGTTATAAGGAAACATATTGCTGCAGAGTAAAGACAAATACATACGTTTTGGAAACACATTATGAGAAGAAATAACGCATGGTACAAAATTAGCTTGCATCTCTGAAACAACACATGGTTACTCAAAAAGATTTGGTGTGGCTTGTACATCTAAACGTGTAGCCTCAAAGGAGAACCCACAGGAGAATTTTCTTTCGTCAAAATTTGTCAGAAAACCATGTATAAGGAAATCCCGCATCATGTGAAATTATCTTGTTTTTCCTAAACAACACGTTGAAACTCGAAAAGCTTTGGTGTTGGGTGAATGTCTAAGCGTGTAGCCTCCAAAGAGAACGCACAGGAGAGTTTTCTCTCGAAAGAATATGTAAGAATATCACGTTATAAGGAAATACAGTGTGGCAGAGTATAGACAAATTTGTATTTATTGGAAACACTTTAGGAGAAGAAATAACGCATCATGTAAAATTAGCTTGTATCTCCTAAACAACACGTTGCAACTCGACAAGATTTGGTGTGGCATGTATGTCTAAAGGTGTAGCCTCAAAAGAGAACCCACAGGAGAGTTTTCTTTCGTCAAAATTTGTCAGAAAACCACGTTTTAAGGAAATACCGCATCGTGCGAAACTATCTTGTTTTTCCTAAACAACATGTTGCAACTCGAAAAGCTTTGGTGGTGCGTGTATGTCTAAGCGTGTAGCCTCAAAAGAGAACGCACAGGAGAGTTTTCTTCTGAAAGAATATGTAGGAATACCACGTTATAAGGAAATACAGTGTGGCAGAGTAAAGACAAATACATACATACTGGAAACACTTTATGAGAGAAATAACGCATCTTGCAAAATTTGCATGTATGTCCTAAACAACATGTTGTAACTCGAAAAGATTTGGTGTGGCGTGTACGTCTAAACGTGTATCCTCAAAAGAGAACCCACAGGAGAGTTTTCTTTCGTCAAAATTTGTCAGAAAACCACGTTTTAAGGAAATCCCGCATCGTGCGAAATTATCTTGTTTTTCCTAAACAACACGTTGTAACTCGAAAAGCTTTGGTGTTGCATGTATATCTAAGTGTGTAGCCTCTAAAAGGAATGCAAGGAGAGTTTTCTCTCGAAAGAATATGTAAGAATACCACGTTATAAGGAAATACAGTGTTGAAGAGTAAAGACAAATACGAACATATTGTAAAACTTTAAGAGAAGAAATAAAAAATCATACAAAATTAGCTTGTATCTCCTAAACAACACGTTGTAACTCGAAAATATTTGGTGTGACGTGTACGTCTAAATGTGTAGCCTCAAAAGAGAACCGACAGGAGAATTTTTTATCGTCAAAATATGTAAGAAAACCACGTTTTAAGGAAATCCCTTATCGTGCAAAATTATCTTGTTTTTCCTAAACAATGCGTTGTAACTCGAAAAGCTTTGGAGTTGCGTGTATGTCTAAGCGTGTAGACACAAAAGAGAGCACACAGGAGAGTTTTCTCTAAAAAGAATATGTAAGAATACCACATTATAAGGAAGTACACTGTTGCAGAATAAAGGCAAATACGTACGTATTGGAAACACTTAAACTTACGAGAAGAAATAACGCATCTTAAAAAATTAGCTTGTATGTCCTAAACAACACGTTGTAACTCGAAAAGATTTGGTGTGGCGTGTACGGCTAAACGTGTAGCCTCAAAAGAGAACCCACAGGAGAATTTTCTTTCATCAAAATTTGTCAGAAACCACGTTTTATGGAAATCTCGCATCGAGCGAAATTATCTATTTTTTCCTAAACAACACGTTTTAACTCGAAAAGCTCTGGTGTTGAGTGTTTGTCTAAGCATGTAGCCTCAAAAGAGAACGCACAGGAGAGTTTTCTCTAGAAAGAATATGTAAGAATACCACGTTATAAGGAAATACAGTGTTGCAGAGTAAAGACAAACACGTACGTATTGGAAACACTTTACGAGAAGAATTAATGCATAGTACAAAATTAGGTTGTATCTCCTAAACAACAAGTTGTAACTCGAAACTTTTGGTGTGGTGTGTACGTCTAAACGTGTAGCCTCAAAAGAGAACCCACAGGAGAATTTTCTTTCTTCAAAATTTTTCAGAAAACCACGTTATAAGGAAATTCCGCATCGTGCGAAATCACCTTCTTTTTCCTAAACAACATGTTGTAACTAGAAAAGCATTGGTGTTGCGCGTATGTGTAAGCGTGGAGCCTCAAAAGAGAAGGCACAGGAGAGTTTTCTCTCGAGAGAATATGTAAGAATACCACGTTATAAGGAAATACAATTTTGCAGAGTAAAGACAAATAAGTACATATTGGAAACACTTTAGGAGAAGAATTAACGCATCGTACAAAATTAGCTTGTATCTCCAAAACAACACATTGTAACTCGAAAAGATTTGGTGTGGCGTGTTCATTTAAACATGTAGCCTCAAAAGAGAACCCACAGGAGAATTTTCTTTCTTCAAAATTTGTCAGAAAACCACGTTTTAAGGAAATCCCGTATCGTGCGAAATCATCTTCTTTTTGCTAAACAAAACGTTATAACTCGAAAAGCTTTGGTGTTGCGTGTATGTGTAAGCATGGAGCCTCTAAAGAGAACGCACAGGAGAGTTTTCTCTCGAAAGAAATTGTAAGAATACAACATTATAAGGAAATACAGTGTTGCAGAGTAAAGACAAATACGTACGTATTGGAAAAACTTTACGAGAAGAAATATTGCATCGTACAAAATTTGCTTGTACCTCCTAAACAACACGTGGTAATTCGAAAGGATTTGGTGTGGTGTGTACGTCTAAACGTGTAGCCTCAAAAGAGAACCCACAGGAGAATTTTCTTTCTTCAAAATTTGTCAGAAAACCACGTTTTAAGGAAATCCCGCATCGTGCGAAATTATCTTGTTTTTCATAAACAACACGTTGTACCTCGAAAAGCTTTGGTGTTGCCTGTATATCTAAGTGTGTAGCCTCAAAAGGGAGCGCACAGGATAGTTTTCTCTCGAAAGAATATGTAAGAATACCACGTTATAAGGAAATACAGTGTTGCAGAGTAAAGACAAATACTTACATATTGGAAAAACTTTACGAGAAGAATTAACGCATAGTACAAAATTAGCTTGAATCTCCTAAACAACACATTGTTACTCGAAAAGATTTGCTGTAGCGTGTACGTCTAAACGTGTAGCCTCAAAAGAGAACCCACAGGAGAATTTTCTTTCGTAAAAATTTTTCAGAAAACCACGTTTTAAGGAAATCCCGCATTGTGCGAAATCATCTTTTTCCTAAACAACATGTTGTAACTCGAAAAGCTTTGGTGTTGCGTGTTTGTCTAAGTGTGGAGCCTGAAAAGAGAAGGCACAGAAGAGTTTTCTCTCGAAAGAATATGTAAGAATACCACATTATACGGAAATACAATTTTGCAGAGTAAAGACAAATAAGTACAAATTGGAAATATGTTACGGGAAGAAATAACGCATCGTACAAAATTAGCTTGTATCTCCTAAACAACACGTTGTAACTCGAAAAGATTTGGTGTGAGGTGTACTTCTAAACGTGTAGCCTCAAAAGAGAACCCACTGGAGAATTTTCTTTCATCAAAATTTGTCAGAAACCACATTTTAAGGAAATCTCGCATTGTGCGAAATTATCTTATTTTTCCTAAACAACACATTGTAACTCGAAAACCTTTGCTGTTACGTGTATGTCTAAGCATGTAGCCTCAAAAGAGAACACCCAGGAGAGTTTTCTCTCGAAAGAATATGTAAGAATACTACGTTATAAGGAAATACAGTGTTGCAGAGTAAAGACAAATACGTACGTATTGGAAACACTTTAAGAGAAGAAATAACGTGTCGTACAAAATTAGTTTGTATCTCCTAAACAACACGTTGGAAGTCGAAAAGATTTGGTGAGGCTCGTACGTCTACACGTGCAACCTCAAAAGAGAAACCACAGGAGAATTTTCTTTCTTCAAAATTTGTCAGAAAACCACGTTTTAAGGAAATCCTGCATTGTGCGAAATTATCTTGTTTTTCATAAGCAACACGTTGTACCTCGAAAAGCTTTGGTGTTGCCTGTATATCTAAGTGTGTAGCCTCAAAAGGGAACGCACAGGATAGTTTTCTCTCGAAAGAATATGTAAGAATACCACGTTATAAGGAAATACAGTGTTGCAGAGTAAAGACAAATACTTACATATTGGAAAAACTTTACGAGAAGAATTAACGCATAGTACAAAATTAGCTTGAATCTCCTAAACAACACATTGTTACTCGAAAAGATTTGCTGTAGCGTGTACGTCTAAACGTGTAGCCTCAAAAGAGAACCCACAGGAAAATTTTCTTTCGTCAAAATTTTTCAGAAAACCACGTTTTAAGGAAATCCCGCATCGTGCGAAATCATCTTTTTCCTAAACAACATGTTGTAACTCGAAAAGCTTTGGTGTTGCGTGTATGTCTAAGTGTGGAGACTGAAAAGAGAAGGCACAGAAGAGTTTTCTCTCGAAAGAATATGTAAGAATACCACATTGTAAGGAAATACAATTTTGCAGAGTAAAGACAAATAAGTACAAATTGGAAATATTTTATGGGAAGAAATAACGCATCGTACAAAATTAGCTTGTATCTCCTAAACAACACGTTGTAACTCGAAAAGATTTGGTGTGAGGTGTACGTCTAAACGTGTAGCCTCAAAAGAGAACCGACAGGAGAATTTTCTTTCATCAAAATTTGTCAGAAACCACGTTTTAAGGAAATCTCGCATCGTGCGAAATTATCTTATTTTTCCTAAACAACACATTGTAACTCGAAAACCTTTGCTGTTGCGTGTATGTCTAAGCATGTAGCCTCAAAAGAGAACACCCAGGAGAGTTTTCTCTCGAAAGAATATGTAAGAATACTACGGTATAAGGAAATACAGTGTTGCAGAGTAAAGACAAATACGTACGTATTGGAAACACTTTAAGAGAAGAAATAACGTGTCGTACAAAATTAGCTTGTATCTCCTAAACAACACGTTGGAACTCGAAAAGATTTGGTGAGGCTCGTACGTTTACACGTGTAGCCTCAATTGAGAACCCACAGGAGAACTTTCTTTCGCCAAAATTTGTCAGAAAACCACGTTTTAAGGAAATCCCGCATCGTGCAAAATTATCTTGTTTTTCCTAAACAACACGTTGTAACTCGAAAAGCTTTGGTGTTGCGTGTATGTCTAAGCGTGTAGCCTCTAAAGAGAACGCACAGGAGAGTTTTCTCTCGAAAAAACATGTAAGAATACAACGTTATAAGAAAATACAGTTTTGCAGTGTAAAGACAAACACGTATGTATTGGAAACACTTTACGAGAAGAAATAATGCATCTTAAAAAATTATCTTGTATCTCCTAAACAACACGTGGTAACTCGAAAGGATTTGGTGTGGTGTGTACGTCTAAACGTGTAGCCTCAAAAGAGAACCCACAGGAGAATTTTCTTTCGTTAAAATTTTTCAGAAAACCACGTATTAAGGAAATCCCGCATCGTGCGAAATCATCTTCTTTTTCCAAAACAACATGTTGTAACTCGAAAAGCTTTAGTGTTGCGTGTATGTCTAAGCGTGGAGCCTCAAAAGAGAAGGCACAGGAGAGTTTTCTTTCAAAAGAATAGGTAAGAATACCACGTTATAAGGAAATACAGTGTTGTAGAGTCAACAAAAATACATATGTATTGGAAACACTTTAGGAGAAGAAATAACGCATCATACAAAATTAGCTTGTATCTCCTAAACAACACGTTATAACTCGAAAAGATTTGGTGTGATGTGTACGTCTAAACGTGTAGCCTCAAAAGAGAACCCACAGGAGAATTTTCTTTCATCAAAATTTGTCAGAAACCACGTTTTAAGAAAATCTCGCATCGTGCGAAATTATCTTGTTTTTCCAAACAACACGTTGTAAATCGAAAAGCTTTGGGGTTGCGTGTATTTCTAAGCGTGTAGCCTCAAAAGAGAACGCACAGAAAAGTTTTCTCTCGAAAGAATATGTTGGAATACCACCTTATAAGGAAATACGGTGTTGCAGAGTAAAGACAACTAAGTACGTATTGGAAACACTTTAAGAGAAGAAATAACGCATCGTACAAAATTAGCTTGTATCTCCTAAACAACACGTTGTAACTCGAAAAGATTTGGTGTGGCTCGTACCTCTACACGTGTAGTCTCAAAAGAGAACCCACAGGAAAACTTTTTTCGTCAAAATTTTTCAGAAAACCACGTTTTATGGAAATCTCGCATCGTGCGAAATAATCTTGTTTTTCCTAAACAACACGTTGTAACTCGAAAAGCCTTGGTGTTGCGTGTATGTCTAAGCGTGTAGCCTCAAAAGAGAATGCACAGGAGAGTTTTTCCTCGAAAGAATATGTAAGAATACCACGTTATAAGGAAATACAGTGTTGCAGAGAAAGACAAATACGTACGTTTTGGAAACACTTTACGAGAAGAAATAACACATCATGCAAAATTAGCTTGTATCTCCTAAACAAAACGTGGTAACTCGAAAGGATTTGGTGGGCGTGCACGTCTATACGTTTAGCGTCAAAAGAGAACCCACAGGAGAATATTCTTTTGTCAAAATTTGTTAGAAAACCATGTTTTAAGGAAATCCCACATCGTGCGAAATTATCTTTTTATTCATAAACAACACGTTGTAACTCGAAAAGCTTTGGTGTTGCCTGTATGTCTAAGTGTGTAACCTCAAAAGGGAACGCACAGGATAGTTTTCTCTCGAAAGAATATGTAAGAATACCACGTTATAAGGAAATACAGTGTTGCAGAGTAAAGACAAATACTTACGTATTGGAAACACCTTACGAGAAGAATTAACGCATCTTACAAAATTAGCTTGTATCTTCTAAACAACAGGTTGTAACTCGAAAAGATTTGGTGTGGCGTGTACGTCTAAACGTATAGCCTCAAAAGAGAACCCACAGGAGAATTTTCTTTCGTCAAAATTTTTCAGAAAACTACGTTTTAATGAAATCCCGCATCGTGCGATATCATCTTCTTTTTCCTAAACAACATGTTGTAACTCGAAAAGCTTTCGTGTTGCGTGTATGTGTAAGCATGGAGCCTCAAAAGAGAAGGCACAGGAGGGTTTTCTCTCGAAAGAATATGTAAGAATACCACGTTATTAGGAAATACAATTTTGCAGAGTAAAGACAAATAAGTATATATTGGGAACACTTTACGAGAAGGAACAAAGCATCGAACAAAATTAGCTTGTATCTCCTAAACAACACGTGGTAACTCGAAAAGTTTTGGTTTGGCGTGTACGTCTAAACGTGTAGCCTCAAAAGAGAACACAAAGGGGAATTTTCTTTCGTCAAAATTTGTCAGAAAACCACGTTTTAAGGAAATCCCGCATCCTCCGAAATTATCTTGTTTTTCCTAAACAACACGTTGTAACTCGAAAAGCTTTGGTGTTGCGTGTATGTCTAAGCGTGTAGCTTCAAAAGAGAATGAACAGGAGAGTTTTCTCTCGAAAGAACATGTAGGAATACAACGTTATAAGGAAATACAGTGTTGCAAAGTAAAGACAAAAAGTACATATTGGAAACACTTTACGAGAAGAAATTACGCATCATACAATATTAGCTTGTATCTCCTAAACAACAAGTGGAAACTCGAAAACATTTGGTTTGGCGTGTACGTCTAAAAGTGAAGCCTCAAAAGAGGAACCACTGTAGAATTTTCTTTCTTCAAAATTTGTCAGAAAACCACGTTTTAACGAAATCCCATATCCTACAAAATTATCTTGTTTTCCTAAACAACAAGTTGTAACTCGAAAATCTTTGGTGTTGCGTGTATGTCTAAGTGTGTAGCCTCAAAAGGAGGAGTTTTTTCTCTCGAAAGAATATGTAAGAATACCACGTTATAAGGAAATACGGTGTTGCAGAGAGAAGACAAATACGTACATATTGGAAACACTTTAAGAGCAGAAATAAAGCATTGTACAAAATTGGCTTGTATCTCCTAAACAACACGTTGTAACTCGAAAAGATTTCATGTGACATGTACGTCTAAACATGTAGCCTCAAAAGAGAACCGACAGTAGAATTTTCGTACATCAAAATTTGTCAGAAACCACGTTTTAACGAAATCTCGCATCGTGCGAAATTATCTAGTTTTTCCTAAACAACATGTTGTAACTCGAAAATCTTCTGTGTTGCGTGTATGGCTAAGCGTGTAGACTCAAAGGAGAACGCACAGGAGAGTTTTCTCTCGAAAGAATATGTAAGAATACCACGTTATAAGGAAATACAGTGTTGCAGAGTAAAGACAAAAGCGTATGTATTGGAAACACTTTACAAGAAGAAATAACGCATCATACTAAATTAGCTTGTATCTCCTAAACAACAGGTTGTAACTCGAAAGGATTTGGTGTGGCATGTACGTCTAAACGTGTAGCCTCAAAAGAGAACCGACAGGAGAATTTTCTATCGTCAAAATATGTGAGAAAACCACGTTTTAAGGAAATCCCTCATCGTGCAAAATTATCTTCTTTTTCCTAAACAACAAGTTGTAACTCGAAAAGTTTTGGTGTTGCGTGTATGTCTAAGCACGTAGCCTCAAAAGAGAACGCAAAGGAGAGTATTTTCTCGATAGAATTTGTAAGAATACCACGTTATAAGGAAATACAGTGTTGCAGAGTAAAGACAAATACGTACGTATTGGAAACACTTTACGAGAAGAAATAACGCATTGTACAAAATTAGCTTGTATCTCCTAAACAACACGTTGTAACTCGAAAAGATTTGATGTGGCGTGTACGTCTAAACGTGTAGCCTCAAAAGAGAACCCACAGGAGAATTTTCTTTGGTCAAATTTGTCAGAAAAACACGTATTAAGGAAATCCTGCATCGTGCGAATTTATCTTGTTTTTCCTAAACAACACGTTGTAACTCAAAAAGCTGTTGTGTTGCGTGTATGTCTCAGTGTATAGCCTCAAAAGAGAACACACAGGAGAGTTTTCTCTCGAAAGAATATGTAAGAATACCACGTTATAAGGAAATACAGTGTTGCAGAGTAAAGACAAATACGTACGTATTGGAAACCCTTAAACTTTAAGAGATGAAATAAAGCATCGTACAAAATTAGCTCGTATCTCCTAAACAACACGTTGTAACTTGAAATGACTTGGTGTGGAGTGTACGCCTAAACGTGTAGCCTCAAAAGAGAACCCATAGGAGAATTTTCTTTCGTCAAAATTTTCAGAAAACCACGTTTTAAGGAAATCCTGCATCGTGCAAAATTATCGTGAGAGATTATCTTGTTTTTCCTAAACAACACGTTGTAATTCGAAAAGCTTTGGTGTTGCGTGTATGTCTAAGCATGTAGCCTCAAAAGAGAACGCACAGGAGAGTTTTCTCTCGAAAGAATATGTAAGAATGCCACGTAATAAGGAAATACAGTGTTGCAGAGTAAAGACAAATACGTACTTATTGGAAACACTTTATGAGAAGAAATAACGCATTGTAAAAAATTAGTTTGTATCTCCTAAACAACACGTTGTAACTCGAAAACATTTGGTGTGGCGTGTACGTCTAAATGTGTAGCCTCAAAAGAAAACCCACAGGAGAATTTTCTTTGGTAAAAATTTGTCAGAAAACCACGTATTAAGGAAATCCAGCATCGTGCGAAATTATCTTGTTTTTCCTAAACAACGTGTTGTAACTCGAAAAGCTTTGGTGTTGTGTGTATGTCTAAGCATGTAGCCTCAAAAGAGAACACACAGAAGAGTTTTCTCTCGAAAGAATATGTAAGAATACCACGTTATAAGGAAGTACAATGTTGCAGAATAAAGACAAATACTTACATATTGGAAACCCTTAAAATTAGAGAGATGAAATAAAGCATCATACAAAATTAGCTTGTATCTCCTAAACAACACGTTGTAACTCGAAAAAATTTGGTGTGGCGTGTACGTCTAAACGTGTAGCCTCAAAAGAGAACCACAGGACAATTTTCTTTCGTCAAAATTTGTCAGAAAACCACGTTTTAAGGAAATCCCGCATCGTGAGAAATTATTTTGTTCTTCCTAAACAACACGTTGTAATTCGAAAAGCTTTGGTGTTGCGTGTATGTCTAAGCGTGTAGCCTCAAAAGAGAACGCACAGGAGAGTTTTCTCTCGAAAGAATATGTAAGAATACCACGTTATAAGGAAATAAGTGTTGCAGAGTAAAGACAAACACATAAGTATTGGAAACACTTTACAAGAAGTAATAATGCATCGTACAAAATTAGCTTGTGTCTCCTAAACAACACGTTGTAACTCGAAAAGATTTGGTGTGGCGTTTACAACTAAACATGTAGCTTCAAAAGAGAACCCACAGGAGAATTTTCTTTCGTCAAAATTTTCAGAAAACCACGTTTTAAGGAAATCCGCATCGTGCGAAATTATCTTGTTTTTCCTAAACAACAGGTTGTAATTCGAAAAGCTTTGGTGTTGCGTGTATGTCTAAGCATGTAGCCTCGAAAGAGAACGCACAGGAGAATTTTCTCTCGAAAGAATATGCAAAAATACCACGTTATAAGGAAATACAGTGTTGCAGAGTAAAGGCAAATACGTATGTATTGGAAAAATTTAAACTTTATGAGAAGAAATAACGCATCGTACAAAATTAGCTTGTATCTCCTAAACAACACGTTGTAACTCGAAAAGATTTGGTGTGGTGTGTACATCTAAACGTGTAGCCTCAAAAGAGAACCCACAGGAGTATTTTCATTCGTCAAAATTTGTCAGAAAACCACATTTTAAGGAAATCCCGCATCGTGCTAAATTATCTTGTTTTTCCTAAACAACAAATTGTAATTCGAAAAGCTTTGGTGTTGCGTGTATGTTTAATCGTGTAGCCTCAAAAGAGAACACACAGGAGAGTTTTCTCTCGAAAGAATATGTAAGAATACCACGTTATAAGTAAATAGAGTGTTGCAGAGTAAAGACAAGTACATACTTATTGGAAACACTTAAACTTTACGAGAAGAAATAAGGCATCATACAAAATTAGTTTGTATCTCCTAAACAACACGTTATAACTCGAAAAGATTTGGTGTGGTGTGTACGTCTAACGTGTAGCCTCAAAGGAGAACCACAGGACAATTTTCTTTCGTCAATATTTGTCAGAAAACCACGTTTTAAGGAAATCCTGCATCGTGCGAAATTATCTTGTTTTTCCTAAACAACACGTTGTAACTCGAAAAGCTTTGGTGTTGCGTGTATGTCTAAGCGTGTAGCCTCAAAAGAGAATGCACAGGAGAGTTTTCTCTCGAAAGAATATGTAAGAATACCACGTTATATGGAAATACATTGTTGCAGAGTAAAGACAAATAAGTACGTATTGGAAACACTTTACAAGAGGTAATAACGCATCGTACAAAATTAGCTTGTATCTCCTAAACAAAACGTTGTAACTCGAAAAGATTTGGTGTGGCCTTTACAACTAAACATGTAGCCTCAAAAGAGAACCCACAGGAGAATTTTCTTTCGTCAAAATTTTTCAGAAAACCACGTTTTAAGGAAATCCCGCATCGTGTGAAATTATCTTGTTTTTCCTAAACAACAGGTTGTAATTCGAAATGCTTTGGTGTTGCGTGTATGTCTAAGCATGTAGCCTCTAAAGAGAACGCACAGGAGCGTTTTTCTCTCTAAAGAATATGCAAGATTACCACGTTATAAGGAAATACAGTGTTGCAGAGTAAAGGCAATTACATACATATTGGACACATTTAAACTTTACGAGAAGAAATAACGCATCTTAAAAAATTAGCTTGAATCTCCTAACCAACACGTTTTAACTCGAAAGGATTTGGTGTGGCGTGTACGTCTAAACGTGTAGCCTCAAAAGAGAACCCTCAGGAGTATTTTATTTCGTCAAAATTTGTCAGAAAACCACGTTTTAAGGAAATCCCGCATCGTGCGAAATTATCTTGTTTTTCCTAAACAACACATTGTAACTCGAAAAGCTTTGGTGTTGCGTGTATGTCTACGCGTGTAGCCTCAAAAGAGAATGCACAGGAGAGTTTTCTCTCGAAAGAATATGTAAGAATACCACGTTACAAGGAAATACAGTGTTGCAGAGTAAAGACAAATACGTACTTTTTGGAAACACTTAAACTTTACGAGAAGAAATAAGGCATCGTACAAAATTAGTTTGTATCTCCTAAACAACACGCTGTAACTCGAAAGGATTTGGTGTGGCGTGTACGTCTAAACGTGTAGCCTCAAAAGAGAACCCACAGGAGAGTTTTCTTTCGTCAAAATTTGTCAAAACCCACGTTTTAAAGAAATCCCACATCGTGCGAAATTATCTTGTTTTTCCTAAACAACATGTTGTAACCCGAAAAGGTTTGGTGTTGCGGGTATATCTAAGCGTGTAGCCTCAAAAGAGAACGCACAGGAGAGTTTTCTCCCAAAAGATTATATAGGAATACCACATTATAAGGAAATACAGTGTTGCAGAGTAAAGACAAATACATTCTTATTGGAAACACTTAAACTTTATGAGTAGAAATAACACATAGTACAAAATAAGCTTGTATCTCCTAAACAACACGATATAACTTGAAAGGATTTGGTGTGCCTTGTACGTCTAAACGTGTACCCTCAAAAGAGAACCCACAGGAGAATTTTCTTTCGTCAAAATTTGTCAGAAAACCACGTTTTAAGGAAATCCCGCATCGTGCGAAATTATCTTGTTTTTCCTAAACAACACGTTGTAACTCGAAAAGCTTTGGTGTTGCGTGTATGTCTCAGCGTGTAGCCTCAAAAGAGAATGCACAGGAGAGTTTTCTCTCGAAAGAATATGTAAGAATACCACGTTATATGGAAATACATTGTTGCAGAGTAAAGACAAATACGTACGTATTGGAAACACTTTACGAGAGGTAATAACGCATCGTACAAAATTAGCTTGTATCTCCTAAACAAAACGTTGTAACTCGAAAAGATTTGGTGTGGCCTTTACAACTAAACATGTAGCCTCAAAAGAGAACCCACAGGAGAATTTTCTTTCGTCAAAATTTTTCAGAAAACCACGTTTTAAGGAAATCCCGCATCGTGTGAAATTATCTTGTTTTTCCTAAACAACAGGTTGTAATTCGAAATGCTTTGGTGTTGCGTGTATGTCTAAGCATGTAGCCTCTAAAGAGAACGCACAGGAGAGTTTTTCTCTCTAAAGAATATGCAAGATTACCACGTTATAAGGAAATACAGTGTTGCAGAGTAAAGGCAATTACATACGTATTGGACACATTTAAACTTTACGAGAAGAAATAACGCATCTTAAAAAATTAGCTTGTATGTCCTAACCAACACGTTTTAACTCGAAAGTATTTGGTGTGGCGTGTACGTCTAAACGTGTAGCCTCAAAAGAGAACCCACAGGAGTATTTTCTTTCGTCAAAATTTGTCAGAAAACCATGTTTTAAGGAAATCCCGCATCGTGCGAAATTATCTTGTTTTTCCTAAACAACACGTTGTAACTCGAAAAGCTTTGGTGTTGCGTGTATGTCTAAGCATGTAGCCTCAAATGAGAATGCACAGGAGAGTTTTCTCTCGAAAGAATATGTAAGAATACCACGTTATATGAAAATACATTGTTGCAGAGTAAAGACAAATACGTACGTATTGGAAACACTTTACGAGAGGTAATAACGCATCGTACAAAATTAGCTTGTATCTCCTAAACAAAACGTTGTAACTCGAAAAGATTTGGTGTGGCCTTTACAACTAAACATGTAGCCTCAAAAGAGAACCCACAGAAGAATTTTCTTTCGTCAAAATTTTTCAGAAAACCACGTTTTAAGGAAATCCCGCATCGTGTGAAATTATCTTGTTTTTCCTAAACAACAGGTTGCAATTCAAAATGCTTTGGTGTTGCGTGTATGTCTAAGAATGTAGCCTCTAAAGAGAACGCACAGGAGAGTTTTTCTCTCTAAAGAATATGCAAGATTACCACGTTATAAGGAAATACAGTGTTGCAGAGTAAAGGCAATTACGTACGTATTGGACACATTTAAACTTTACGAGAAGAAATAACGCATCTTAAAAAATTAGCTTGTATCTCCTAAACAACACGTTTTAACTCGAAAGGATTAGGTGTGGCGTGTACGTCTAAACGTGTAGCCTCAAAAGAGAACCCACAGGAGTATTTTCTTTCGTCAAAATTTGTCAGAAAATCACGTTTTAAGGAAATCCCGCATCGTGCGTAATTATCTTGTTTTTCCTAAACAACACATTGTAACTCGAAAAGCTTTGGTGTTGCGTGTATGTCTAAGCGTGTAGCCTCAAAAGAGAATGCACAGGAGAGTTTTCTCTCGAAAGAATATGTAAGAATACCACGTTATAAGGAAATACAGTGTTGCAGAGTAAAGACAAATACGTACTTATTGGAAACACTTAAACTTTACGAGAAGAAATAAGGCATCGTACAAAATTAGTTTGTATCTCCTAAATAACACGCTGTAACTCGAAAAGATTTGGTGTGGCGTGTACGTCTAAACGTGTAGCCTCAAAAGAGAACCCACAGGAGAGTTTTCTTTCGTCAAAATTTGTCAAAATCCACGTTTTAAAGAAATCCCGCATCGTGCGAAATTATCTTGTTTTTCCTAAACAACATGTTGTAACCCGAAAAGGTTTGGTGTTGCGGGTATATCTAAGCGTGCAGCCTCAAAAGAGAACGCACAGGAGAGTTTTCTCCCAAAAGATTATGTAGGAATACCACATTATAAGGAAATACAGTGTTGCAGAGTAAAGACAAATACATACTTATTGGAAACACTTAAACTTTACGAGTAGAAATAACACATAGTACAAAATAAGCTTGTATCTCCTAAACAACACGATATAACTCGAAAGGATTTGGTGTGGCTTGTACATCTAAATGTGTACCCTCAAAAGAGAACCCACAGGAGAATTTTCTTTCGTCAAAATTTGTCAGAAAACCACGTTTTAAGGAAATCCCGCATCGTGCGAAATTATCTTGTTTTTCCTAAACAACACGTTGTAACTCGAAAAGCTTTGGTGTTGCGTGTATGTCTAAGCGTGTAGCCTCAAAAGAGAATGCACAGGAGAGTTTTCCCTCGAAAGAATATGTAAGAATACCACGTTATATGGAAATACATTGTTGCAGAGTAAAGACAAATACGTAAGTATTGGAAACACTTTACGAGAGGTAATAACGCATCGTACAAAATTAGCTTGTATCTCCTAAACAAAACGTTGTAACTCGAAAAGATTTGGTGTGGCGTTTACAACTAAACATGTAGCCTCAAAAGAGAACCCACAGGAGAATTTTCTTTCGTCAAAATTTTTCAGAAAACCACGTTTTAAGGAAATCCCGCATCGTGTGAAATTATCTTGTTTTTCCTAAACAACAGGTTGTAATTCGAAATGCTTTGGTGTTGAGTGTATGTCTAAGCATGTAGCCTCTAAAGAGAACGCACAGGAGAGTTTTTCTCTCTAAAGAATATGCAAGATTACCACGTTATAAGGAAATACAGTGTTGCAGAGTAAAGGCAATTACGTACGTATTGGACACATTTAAACTTTACGAGAAGAAATAACGCATCTTAAAAAATTAGCTTGTATGTCCTAACCAACACGTTTTAACTCGAACGTATTTGGTGTGGCGTGTACGTCTAAACGTGTAGCCTCAAAAGAGAACCCACAGGAGTATTTTCTTTCGTCAAAATTTGTCAGAAAACCACGTTTTAAGGAAATCCCGCATCGTGCGAAATTATCTTGTTTTTCCTAAACAACACATTGTAACTCGAAAAGCTTTGGTGTTGCGTGTATGTCTAAGCGTGTAGCCTCAAAAGAGAATGCACAGGAGAGTTTTCTCTCGAAAGAATATGTAAGAATACCACGTTATAAGGAAATACAGTGTTGCAGAGTAAAGACAAATACGTACTTATTGGAAACACTTAAACTTTATGAGAAGAAATAAGGCATCGTACAAAATTAGTTTGTATCTCCTAAACAACACGCTGTAACTCGAAAAGATTTGGTGTGGCGTGTACGTCTAAACGTGTAGCCTCAAAAGAGAACCCACAGGAGAGTTTTCCTTCGTCAAAATTTGTCAAAACCCACGTTTTAAAGAAATCCCGCATCGTGCGAAATTATCTTGTTTTTCCTAAACAACATGTAACTTGAAAAGGTTTGGTGTTGCGGGTATATCTAAGCGTGTAGCCTCAAAAGAGAATGCACAGGAGAGTTTTCTCCCAAAAGATTATGTAGGAATACCACATTATGAGGAAATACAGTGTTGCAGAGTAAAGACAAATACATACTTATTGGAAACACTTAAACTTTACGAGTAGAAATAACACATAGTACAAAATAAGCTTGTATCTCCTAAACAACACGATATAACTCGAAAGGATTTGGTGTGGCTGGTACGTCTAAACATGTACCCTCAAAAGAGAACCCACAGGAGAATTTTCCTTCGTCAAAATTTGTCAGAAAACCAAGTTTTTAGGAAATCGCGCATCATGCGAAATTATCTTGTTTTTCCTAAACAACACGTTGTAACTCGAAAAGCTTTGGTGTTGCGTGTATGTCGAAGCGTGTAGCCTCCAAAGAGAACGCACAGGAGAGTTTTCTCTCGAAAGAATATGTAAGAATAACACGTTATAAGGAAATACAGTGTTGCAGAGTAAAGGCAAATACAAACATATTGGAAACACTTAAACATTACGAGAAGAAATAACGCACCGTAAAAAAATTAGCTTATACCTCCTAAACAACACGTTGTAACTCAAAAATATTTGGTGTGGCGTGTACATCTAAACGTGTAGCCTCAAAAGAGAACCCACAGGAGAATTTTCTTTAGTAAAAATTTGTCAGAAAACCACGTTTTATGGAAATCCCGCATCGTGCGAAATTATCTTGTTTTTCCGAAACAACACGTTGTAATTCGAAAAGCTTTGTTGTTGCATGTATGTCTAAGCGTGTAGCCTCAAAAGAGAATGCAAAGGAGAGTTTTTTCTAGAAAGAATATGTAAGAATACCACGTTATTAGGAAACACAGTGTTGTAAAGACAAATACTTACGTATTGGAAAAACTTTACGAGAAGAAATAACGCATCGTACAAAATTAGCTTGTATCTCCTAAACAACAGGTTGTAACTTAAAAAGATTTGGTGTGGCCTGTACGTCTAAACGTGTAGCCTCAAAAGAGAACCCACAGGAGAATTTTCTTTCGTCAAAATTTTTCAGAAAACCACATTTTAAGGAAATCCCGCATCTTGCGAAATTATCTTGTTTTTCCTAAACAACACGTTGTAACTCCAAAAGCTTTGGTGTTGCGTGTATGTCTAAGCATGTAGCCTCAAAAGAGAATGCACAGGAGAGTTTTCTCTCGAAAGAATATGTAAGAATACCACTTTATAAGGAAATACAGTGTTGCAGAGTAAAGGCAAATACGTACGTATTGGAAACACTTTATGAGAACAAATAACGCAACGTAAAAAATTAGCTTGTATCTCCTAAACAACACGTTGTAACTCGAAAAGATTTGGTGTGGCGTGTACGTCTAAACGTGTAGCCTCAAAAGAGAACCCACAGGAGAATTTTCTTTCGTCAAAATTTTTCAGAAAACCACGTTTTATGGAAATCCCGCATCGTGCGAAATTATCTTGTTTTTCCTAAACAACATGTTGTAACTCGAAAAGCTTTGGTGTTCCGTGTATATCTAAGCTTGTAGCCTCAAAAGAGAACACACAGGAGAGTTGTATCTCGATAGAATTTGTAAGAATAACACGTTAAAAGGGAATACAGTGTTGCAAAGTAAAGACAAATACATATGTATTGGAAACCGATAAACTTTAGGAGATGAAATAAAGCATCGTACAAAATTAGCTTGTATCTCCTAAACAACACGTTGTAACTCGAAAAGATGTGGTGTGGCATGTACGTCTAAACGTGTAGCCTCAAAAGAGAACCCACAGGAGAATTTTTTCGTCAAAATTTTTCAGAAAACCACATTTTAAGGAAATCCCGCATCTTGCGAAATTATCTTGTTTTTCCTAAACAACACGTTGTAACTCCAAAAGCTTTGGTGTTGCGTGTATGTCTAAGCATGTAGCCTCAAAAGAGAATGCACAGGAGAGTTTTCTCTCGAAAGAATATGTAAGAATACCACTTTATAAGGAAATACAGTGTTGCAGAGTAAAGGCAAATACGTACCTATTGGAAACTCTTTATGAGAACAAATAACGCAACGTAAAAAATTAGCTTGTATCTCCTAAACAACACGTTGTAACTCGAAAAGATTTGGTGTGGCGTGTACGTCTAAACGTGTAGCCTCAAAAGAGAACCCACAGGAGAATT